>NW_026865717.1:0-58500 GCF_026571515.1 Ruditapes philippinarum
TAGTTTTTTTTACTTTGTAAAAAAATCCTATTAGTTGAAAAAGAATTTTTTTTTTTTTATCTTTTTTTTTTTTTATTTTTTTTTTTTTTTTTTGAATTTTTTTTTTGAAATTTTTTTTTTTTTTTTTTTTTTTTTGTAATTGTTTTAAAATTATTTTTTTTTTTTTTCTTTTTTTAAATTTTGGAAAACAAAAAAGCATATGCATTTTCATTTTTAAATTTTTGTAATTGTGCAATCTTTTTTTGTACTTGTAATTTTTAAAACCCTAGGTTGGTTTAATTATTTTTTTTTAGTTTTTTAAATTTTCATGTTTTTAATGAATAAAGAAT
Source organism: Ruditapes philippinarum (assembly GCF_026571515.1). Lineage (NCBI taxonomy): Eukaryota > Metazoa > Mollusca > Bivalvia > Venerida > Veneridae > Ruditapes > Ruditapes philippinarum. Next base: position 330 of record NW_026865717.1, read on the forward strand.
TAAATTTGTTTTGCAAATTACTTTAAAAAAAATAAATTGTAATTTGGGCATTTAAAAATTAAAAAAGAGTTAACTATAAACCTAATCAAAAAATCAGACAATATATCTCGCTTTAAGACTACACTATAATCAAAACAGCGGAAAAAAAAATAGTAACCATATTTTGTATCATAACATAGGTACAGTTTTGTAAAACTATAAATATCTGCGTACAATGTTTGCGAGCCTTTACAATTGTATGTGTACAAGTCTTGCAAGTCTAACAATTCATTGTGCATTATCCTTGCGGGGCTCCCGGGTTTTCATAATATGTTCCCCTTTTTCAAATTCTTTAAAATTTTTTTGATACTTCATTTTTTAAAATTTTTTACACAGGAAAAAGTTTTTAATGATAATTCAAAGGGGTTTTTTTTTACCTTTGATGTAAATTTTCATTTTTGAACTTGACGGGGTATACTCAAAATACGTATTTTTTTGCTCAAAAGGGCTCTACTCTTGTAAAAAAATGGAATCACTGAGCACAACCACTATTTAATTTTTTCTGATTCTTTTGTTATGGCTGCTTTTAGGTCTAGTTTTTTACCAATTTTTTAATGTACACATTTTTAAATACCCAAGAAAAAAGTCCAGAGGACTCAAATCAGGAGGGGGGAGGCCTTTCAGGGGCATTTTTTCAAAAAATGAATTTTGGGCCGAAGTCTTTTCCCAAAACCATACCATACCCCCGGGCTTATGGGGGTAGCTCCATCCTGCTAAAACCATATATCGCCTACATTTAAAAACTTTTTTTCCCAAATGCTTCAAAATCTTTTAATAATATTCAATACGATCTTCATTTATTTTTTCCGTCCTCGTAGAAAAATGAACCAAAAATTTTTATTTGCAAAAACGGGGCCCACCCAAAATAACTTTCTGAATGCGGTTTTTTTTTTTTTTTTTTTTTTTTTTAAAAAAATTCTGGCTTTTCAAACCCGAACCTGCAGTTTTCTTTTTTCACCTGCGAATTATGAAGAAATGTCCTCATCTGAAACCAATCTTGTAAAGAAAATACCACTTTGCGATCACCCCAACTTAAAAGGTCACTCTGCGCTCAATGTCGTTTTTTCAAATCGCAGAGGGATTTTGTATAAGGATAGTTTAAAATAAACCCCAAAGCTTTCTAAATACACTAAATGAGGGCAGAGGTAAATCGCCCAGTATTGTCTTACATACCTTTGTTGTTTTTTTTATCACGAGCACCCCCAAAATTTTTCGGAAATTGTTACGTTCTAAAGCCCCGGGGTTGGGACCTTCTGTCTTCAATAAACTGAAGCTCTTCTTTGTTTCTGCATTTTTTTCTTTTTAAGATCCTTAGATCAGGGTACCGGTATTTTTTTTTTTTATTCTCTTATACGGGTTGGGTGATTTACTTCATAATAAATTTAACAATTTCCCCTTAACTCTTTTTGGAGGGCCCATCTTTTTTTAAGGGATAACAGAAATGTAAAACAATCAATTGAAACATTGCTGGAAATTCATTTACCATTCTCAAACAACACTGACTTTCGGTTGGAGCCTTGCAGAAAGTTGACTAGTTTAAAAACGTTAAAAATTGCGTATAAAATAATTTTAAAAAAAATTTTTCTACGCAAAATTTAAAAAAACCACTCTTCCTACATGATAACTAATTGAAATAAATTTTTAATTTTTAAAGGGGTACTTTGGTGTCGTTAACAAAAAATAAGGGCCTCCATTAAAGTTTGAAAAACATAGCCGTATTTTCAAATCTATCTAACTTTTCCACAATTTAATATTACAAATTATTTCATTCAAAATATTTATTTTTGGGAAATTGAATTTGTAAAAAAAAACAAAATTTAAAGGGGCCCCCTAGGGAAATTATTACTAAATGAGATACCCATCATGAAATAGCGACAAAAAATTTTGTGGGTGTTCTATTAGTATTTTGAATTTTTATTAAAAATAATTTTTTAAATCATTTTTTTATAAACATTCCAACCATTTATCTTCAAAAATCGAAAATAAGAGCCTATTTTTGCAAAAAACTTTTTAATTAATTGTTTTATCTAAAAACCTTTAACAAAAATATTACATATTGTGTCTAAAAAAAAATTTTTTATTCAAAAAAAACGCATTTTAAAATTTCCCTTGAACTTAGTGAGACCCCCCATTAAATCTTTAATGAGAAAAAAATAGTTTGCACGATCTTCAAATTTGAAAAATTTGGGGAACAGACAATGGCAATAAAAATTTTATTCACAACCGTTTTTTTATAAAAGCTTTTTATTTCACTTTTGTTATATTTAACTTTTTTAAGATTTTTAAAATTAATTTTTTTTATAAATAAAGAAAGAGTTTTATAAAAAAACAATACGACGACAGATTTAATTTCAGGCCAAAATGAAAACTCCTTAAAATTAACGCCCCAGGGCACATTTGCCTTTGCAAATCTTTCAACCATGACTCAACACTGTTTGCCCTCACATACTCCCCGCAGCTGTCGCAACGTACATCTTTCTCTTTACTAAAATTTTCTACCACGAAACTTTTTTTTAAATTGGAAATAGACAGAAGAAAAATTGCAACGGGCTTTAGGCGATCGGTGACAGATCAACGTCGTTTTTTTTTAGTGTATCCATGCCCGTGTTTTAAATACTGGGCGGTTTCTTATGAAATATAATCCAGAGTAAGAAATGGGGCCGCAATGAGTTCCGTTCTAAGAATTTTGATAAAATTTTATGACTGTCTTTTCGGGGGAAAAAAGGTTTTTAACACTACACGTTGTATAACAGAATAAAGGGCCAAAACGCCCCGGCTTCTTGGAAATTATGCTTTTTGGGGGATAGGGGGGAAGGATACTTCCAAAGAAAATGATGTTTTTTTTTTTGGGTTAAAAAAATACCCCCACTTTTCCAAATTTATCTCTCGATTTAAAAGTAATCTTTTTTTCACAATCTCCTATCGACTGTGCACATTTCCCCTTTTACCCCAATTGTCCGATCAAACGAGGCCCCCATCTTGCGAAACCGCGCATTCCTAATCTATCAAATGCCCTGGCGGGCCCAATTAAATAGCAACTTATCTGCTACGTGTCCACACTTTTCGTGTATCCAGAGTATTACTCCTGAATGTTTTTCTCTGTTACAGTCACTGCCCTTCCCTCACGACGTCCTTCATTTGCCTGACTCCCGTCTTTAAAAAACCGCTTCATCCATTTAAAAGGGTACTTTTTGACAGAGCTCCTTCGTAAATTTTTTTGAAAATCTTCACGAATATCAAAAAAAAGATTTTCCGGGTTTGTGTAAAATTTTAAAATAAATAAATAAATGCATTTACAGTTTTGACGTCAAAAGTGAGTAAATTTATACATAGTAGGATCAATTTGAAATAATTTTTTTAACAGATTAAATTTCATTTTAAACGGACCAGTAGTTTGAACGCTTTGAATTATTTTTACAATTTTAGATGCCCGGGCCATCCCAACTTTGAGTTTAAGTTCACTTAATACAACTTAAATTTTTGGTAGGGCTACATATATTCTTCATAAAAATAAATAGTAAGATTTTTTCCCCCAAAAGTGTCAGAACTTCTTTAACTTGTCAAAAAAATTTAAAACAGTGGGTGAAGATTTTCTGATTTAAAAAAATTTGGAAAAAAACTCAAACCAACCTTTGATAAGTTGAGAAATTTGCATTTTTTCCCGAAATGGGACTCAAAGAGTTTTATAAAACTGTTAAATATTTGTTTTCACCCCTTCTAAAAATTGTGGTTTGTGTTCACCTTTTGGCATTCATTCTTTTTAAACCAAAATAAGCCTCCAAAAAAATACCTGACGCAGAGTGCATATGACGCTTTAAGGGAAGACACAGAAATTCACATTGAAAGTTCTATATAATGCATTAAACAAAACGGGGATTTTTTTAATTAAAAATTTTAAAAAAATTTGTTAAAATTTACCCCCTGCTGAATGGAAGCTTTTTTTATACTGCCGGGAGCAACTCAATCAAACCACCCCTTTTTCTATATACTTGGTGTTTCAATTCAAAAAAAGTCCTTTTATCCTATTTATACAAAATCTTTTAAGAATGTCATTAAAAAAAGAATATGACATAAATATTTTGTTTTTTAGTTGTTGTTTTTTTTGTTTTTTTGTTGTTTTTTTTTTCTTTTTCCTTTTTCTTTTTATACTTTTTGTCGAGAAATCATTATCTGTTATAAGAAAATATATGTAATAAAATATTCGCTTTTGCAATTTTAAAATTCTCGCAAAACTTTTAACAATTTGCTAGACGACTTTATTTCGGGGGAAACGAGTTGTGGGAATTATTGGTAGTCATTTTCAAAATCATTCTTCCGTAGGGCGGGGTTAAAAAATGGGTATGTTCCATTCCTGGAAGCACTTTAAAACATAAAAACACACATGACGATTATTTCCCCCTATGATTGAACGTTTTGCATTTTTTAAGTTTAAACCCCTCCTTAAAAAATAAGAAAAATTTAAAAAATATGGAAATTTAATGTCCTTTTATTTATTTCCCTTAAAAAAACATCAACAGTTAAAATATTACCATGTTTTTACTGTAAAAATAAAAAACGGAAGTCGTGTCAAAAAATTTATATTTTGGGGAATTTCAGGGGAACTAAAAACGATTGTTAAATAAAAAAATAAAAAAAATAAACGCATATTTTAACATTTTTTCCCCTTTTTTCTGCTTAAAGTGTCAACTTGAATGATTTTAAATTCTGTGCGTGATGCGTGTATCGGGGGCATGGGAAAGAACGTTTATTTTTAGTCGCCTCCAAAAAACCCAATTTTATGTCTTATTCCGTAATTTTAATTTTATAATAAACTCTTGGAAATTGGTTTTAACGGGTTTTTATTTTTCGGCACCACGAAAACTCAACAATTTCCAAGATTCGATTTTCCCTAGTCCACTATAAGTATTTTTTTTGAGTAGCAAAGATCAAAACCTCCGTCTAACGGGGGAACTTTAAATTTATAAGCCGGGTGAAAACTTTTAAAGAAATTAAATCTTAAAAAAAAATGTTAAAGGATACCCGGCAAAAAAAAAGAAAAAAATTTAAATTCTTATTACTCAAAAAAACGTAAAAAAAGAATTTTTAAAAATTCCAGCATAATTATTATAAATGCTGAATTTTTGGGTTAGGAAAAAATATGATATAATATATGAATAAATTTATGTATATTTAAAAAATTTTGAAGCGGGCATTCACGGATAGTTTTAAAACAAATTTTTTCTTAAACAAACCCCGGAATTACAAAAAATATTTTTGGGTATTGTATATTGAAAAAGTTCCTAGTCATTTATTTTTACACGTTTTAATTTTTCAGAGTTTAAATGTACAAATATTGTTTAACTTACCCATTAGGAAACACCATTTCATTTTTTTTAAGGGAAAAGTTGGTTCCTTTGTTCTTTTGGGACATTTCAGAAAATGAATGAAAAAATTGATAACAAGAAAAAGGAAAATTTTTGCGTTGGGCTACCTTGGGAAACGGCAAAATTTGCAAATTGTTTAAAACATCATCAGTTATCATAAAAATATAATAACCCACATAGGGCTTAACGGAAAATTTGGTGATTAAGCACAAATAACAAATTTTATTTTTTAAAATGAATTATGGCGATTCAAATAGTCACGAGTAAATGTCAAAAAAAATACTTTGCATTGTGTTAAAATTTAAATTTTTTTAGGCAAAATATTATTTAATCCCCTTACCCACAAATTTTTTTAAAACTCATTCGAATGTATCGCTTATGCAATTTTTTTTAAAATAAAATCACCGGACCTTTTTTTTAAATAAAATTTTTAAACTTACCTTATTTTTTCATTATCAAGTATTATTAACTCATCTTTTAGTAATCTTTCAAAATATTTCTAGCAAATCACAGCGAAAACAAAGAGTTTAAAGCCACTTTAAAACAAAAAAAATATGGCCTAATCATGGGCAAAGTTGGGTTTGGTTTTCCCTGATGGGGATTAAACTTTCTAAAAGATATATCGGCCGACACGACCTCTAACCCCTTATTATCATTTAAGTTTTATTCTATGACGTAGCAAAACTTTTGTATCCTTATATCTGACTATAGAACTAGTTAACCCCAAAACCTAAACCCAATTTTGAAAAAAGTGCAATTTTAATATATTTCAAAGTATTTCGATTTAAAGAGTGCAAAAAAACATATATACAGTATTTTCGGGTTCGAAATAAAAACAAACAAAACACAAGTTGGTTTGGTTTCATATTCCTTTTTTTAAAAAAACAAAAAACATTCATTTAACAAATACATGATAAAAAACTATATAAAAAATTTTATAAAAAAAATATTCTTCGTCTTAAAACAAAACAAATGAATTAATTCTCAAAAATTTGGTTACAAAAAAAAAACTTAGCTCCTTATTTATACGGGGTTTATATTTTAAGCTAAAAACAATCAGCCCACTCTACTGTTAACTTATATGAAAATACAAAATTATTTTTCATGTTGCGTCTTTCCCCCGTTCGATGTGTAAAATGGGGGTTTTTCATGTTTAGTAGTGCCTATCTGTTTTAAAAACAAGTGGGTTTCAAGGGGAAAACTTAAAAAAATTTTAAAAAATATTGTTATATGGAGAAAAGCGTGAACTCATGTTCCCCAATAAAATACTATTAAAATTGTTTCAGAAAAAATCCCCCCCCAAAAATGTCAGTTTGGACACGTAATGAAAAAAAGTAGGCGGTTTAAAATGAAAAAAAATTTTGAAAAATTTTTGGAATTATTATCTCAATTTTAACAGGGAAATTTTTATGTGGGTGAAACACTCCCCAAAATCTGTCCCCCTGAAATTCATACTACAACCACTAAAAATAGAAAATTTTGATAGCAAGCTTTGACAACCCAATTCGTAGCAGCGAACTTGAAAAATTGTTTGTTCAGTACCGGACCCCAGTCCCGGCGGTAAAAAGTTGACAGCATCTATGTACACGATGAAGAGGCTGTCGGGTTACATTTTTTCCCCTTATTTTCGGCTAAACCATCTCGTATCCTAAATAATCAAAAAATAATGTGTTATATAAAAGATTCATTACTCACATACTAAAAAATGGGAGTGCAGTTAGTTTATAAAAATTTTAAACAAAAATAAAGATATTTTCAATCAATATTTACTTTTAATTTTTTGTTTTTTTTTCTCTTTTTTTTTTCTTTCCTTTTTTTGTTTTTTTCAAAATTTCCCTTAAACATATCTTAAGGGGTATTTTTATTTAAATGACTCGCTTTTTTTAGACTGGCTTTTACATTTTTAAAAAATACCTTAAATTCGGGTTTAGCCATTGGGATGTGAAGCCATGAGAGGAAAAAAGCTTTGCCCTTTAAAATAATACAGGGCCCGGATGTCCTACACTAGTAATTAAACCCCTTTTTACATCTATGAATTCACAACAAGGAATAAAAGGGGAAATTTCGAAGTAAACGAAATTAATTACCACCCTTTAAACTTTTTTTTTTGTTTTGGGTTTTACGTTTCACCAATACAGTAAAGTCAATGATATTTTCCCAAATTAAATGGTAGAGGAAGAACATTTTCCCCCCTGTGCATTGTTTTAGGGCAAAAAAAAGGGAATGAAAAACCACCACCTTCACATCTGGAAAGCTTCCTCACGTGAACGAATCCAAAATTTCTAAAGAAACAGGATTCGAACCTAAAGCGATAAGGAACAAGTGATTTTAAGTCAACGACCTTATCGACTCGAACACGGAAGCCCTACTACCGACCACCCCACCCCCATCCCCAGAAAAATATAAGATTTATATAGAAATGAGTGTCAATAAATATATATCCTTACATTCTCCTATATAATTATACAGAACATAACATGATAATTTATTATACATACCTATTTTTTTTTAATTTAAAAAACTGTCAAAATGTCTTTTTTTCATACATACATTTTTTAAGTCGTTAAAAAAACTTAATAGAATTAAGCATCATTTCATTTAAATGGGCCAAAACAAGTAATGTAAATACTTAATAAAGTGTAAAAATAATTTTCCCTTTTTTGCATTTGTGCATTATTTCCGTTTTTATCTGGAAATGCTTGAAACGGATGAGGCATTTGCTTCAAGTTATAAATAGAAATAACTTTTTAATAAGTTTCAAATAAAATGTTTCAATTTTCTGTATGGAATCCTGTATCTTTCTATTAAAATATAATTTACTAAACTTTTAAAAAACAGACAATAAATTTAAAATTTTAATGAAAAAAAATGCAAAAAATATAGTTAATTGTCATTTCCATTTTTTTTTTTTATACATAAAAGAACTTAAAAAAATTTGATTAATGGGCTTTTTTAAAAAATTGATATCAAACTGGCTGCATTGGGAAAAAAATGTCGTCCCCATACCCCACTTGGAGTTTTGCAACTTACCCCACAAATCTGTTTTGGAACAGGAAAATTATCGCTCTCTGACAATTTTCTAAACTGATTTGATGGGTTTTTCTCTATCACCCATAGTTTTCAGTGAAATCTAAAAATTTTAAGTTTTAATTTTTAAAGATTTTGGGCAGGTTTTATTTGCTTCTTTTAAAATTTTTTTGTTTTTATTTCCCCAAACCGATTTGGTGATTGCAAAAAAGCCCTTTATTTATTTGGCCAAAAAACTGTCAAAAATTTTTTATAACATTTTTTACCCCAATTTTTCCCCTCGAGTGGATTTAAAAAACTTGGGGAGGGCCCAATTTTTTAAAACCCAAAGGAAAAATTTTCCAAAAACCCCAAAAAAATTAAATAAAGGTTTACGTTGGCAATTTTTCACACGGGGCGGATTTCTAACAATAAATGACCCTTTTAATTTTAAAACTCACCCTTAATTTAAAGACCCTTTTCTCAAAAGACAAAAAAAAATTTATGTTAAAAAAATCTTTTTTTAATTTTCAAAATTTAAAAAAATAATATTTTGTTTTTAAAACTTTTGTGTTTTAATTTTATTTTTTTGGTATAATATTTTTTTCAGTATTTATATGGGGTTTACGAAAATTGACTTACTGGGTCGGGGTTAAAATTTTTTGATCTAATTTTTCGGCAAGGGGGTTTTTTTTATTTTAAAACCAATTTAAAAAACTGAAATTTGGGTTTGGTTTTTTATTGAGGCCCTTTATTTATTTAATTTGGGCGGGTTTTCTGATTTTTAATTTTTAAAAATTGGGTTTTTTAATGTCAAGCTTCCCCACAGTAAAAACTTTCATTTATTTTTTTTTCCTATCTATTTTGAAATTAAAATTGGAAAAATAAAAAAGGTGATTAAAAGAGTGAAATTTTTTTAATTTTTAATTAAATTTTTTGGAGTAAAAATTTTTGAATTGCAGTTTAATGTAAAAAAAAAAATCAGTTCTGAAATATACTTTATTTTTTTTCACATTTTTTGGACAACAACCAAAAAAATAAACATCATTAAACTAAATTTTATTTTTATGTCAACTAGTGGGGAATGTAATTTTATCTTCCCCTGAGTAAAGGGGCTTAGGGGTTTTCTTTTTGGCATTTTAAGGGGGAGACTTTCCCCTTAATAAAAACCAAAAGGGTTTTTTTACCCGGGGATTTCAAACCCCCTTAGGGGGTCCCTAGCAAAAACCAAAAAAAAATGACACAAAAAAACAAGCAAATGGGGAAAAAAAACTGTATAGGGTTTTTGGAACCCCGTATGTTCAAAAAAAAATTGATCAAAAACCCAAAACTTGTCTTTCAAATTTTTCTTTCCCAAAAAAATCAATTTTTTACAAATTTTGGGCAACAACAGCATTTTACACTGTTTTCCCCAAAAATTTGGTTTCTGGGGGCCCCCCAAAAAGTATCGCCCGTATACAAAATGGGTTTTTCGCCCCCGCAATTTCAAATTTTGCCGAAAACATTGTGGAAAAATTTTTTGAAAATTCATTTAAAAACATTCTTTTGGAAATCGCCCCGTTTTTTGAAATTTTTCTTGCGGGGGGTTTTTGGCCCAACCGTTTCCCAAAAAAACCCCTTCCCTGGTATTTTTGGGAGGGGTAGCTGTCTTTAAAAACGTCGCTTTTTTTTTGGCTTTAATTTTTAAAAAACTTTTTCAAAAGGACAGAAACAACAAAACCCCAAACTTTACACTTTGTATTAAAATTTTTTTAAATCAAAACTTTTACATTCACCTCTAAAATTTACCCAGGAGGGCGGGTTTGGGTTTTTTTTAACCAAAATTTTTTTTTATTTCCCTTTTTTAAATATTTTGGGGCGCCGCTTAAAAAGGGGTATGACGGGAAAATCCGTTAACCCACGTCTAAAGGGCCCCGGGGTATAAGTTGTTTCCCCAAAAAAAAGAAATTTTTTCTATAGAATTTTATCAATTTTTTTTGGGAAAAACAACCAAAAAAAATATTATTTTAATAATTTTATTTTATATCTAATTTTTTGGGATATGTTTTTCTCACTGGTAATTTTTTTAGTTTTTTTTGGCCCTTTTTTGGGCAGACTCATTAAAAAAAAGCCAAAAAAGGGTTTTGGGTTTCCGGGCTACAAAAAACCCCGTTAGGGCATCCAAGGGAAAAAAAACAAAGGCACAAAAACAAAACAAAACAAATGGGAAAAAAATGTTTTTTAGCTTTTTTGGAAAAAGGGATGTTTTAGAAAAAAAATTTTTCAAAAACCCAAAATGTCTTTCAAATTTTTTCCCTTCAACAAAATAGGGCAATTTTTTACAAAATGTATATGAAACAACAAAACAGGGATTTACAATGTTTTCGCGAAAATTTTTCTGGGGAAACAAAAAACCAGGGATGCCCGTTCCCAAAAATGCTAATCGCCCCGGGCCCCCACTGACTTTTAAAGGGTGAAAAGGGGGATTTCCGTTTTCCAGTCGAAGGTCCCCCCAAAAAACTTAATTTTTTGGGGTTCCCCCAAAAAAATATTTTATTGGGGTCCGGGCCCCCAAAAAAATACTTTAAAAAAAAAAAAAAAATTTGTGGGCCCCCCCTTCTAATGATTTTATAAACCACTGCCATGGGAAATTTAAAGTCAATTAGCAAATAAAACGGGTTCCAACAAAATTAGATCTAAACGCTCATTAATCAAATATGACACTATCTTTGAAAAAACCAAAAATTTGGGGGTTAAACCCTCAAGATCTCGAGTTCGGTTTCCCTTTCTCTTTTAAAGGGAAATTTTGCAAAAGGGATTAAACTGGGGCCCAAATATTGTAGAAATGGGATTTTTAAAAAATTTTAAGGCATTTTTTCGAAAAGATTAATTTACAATTTAAAAGTTCAAATTTTTTCAAAAAATGTGCTAGATACATGTATACAATAATGATTCAAAAACAATGAACTTAAATTATGCTTTTTAAAACAAATTTTTAATATTTCCCTTTCCCGAAAACCCCCTCTTTTTGCCCTAGGTGGGGTCCCGGGGCGGGTGTCCCAAAACCCCCCCAAAAAACCCCCCACCCCCCCAAACCCTGTAAAATGCCCGGATTTTTTTTTGAAACTGTTTAAAATTTGGTTAAAATTTTTATCAATTTCCCTTTATTTACAAAAAAAAAAATTGATTAAATTTAAAATTTGGGAAAGGGATGCAAATCGTGCAATTTTTTGCATCATCTCCAATTTAAAAAACTCCAAACCCCCAAAGTTTTTTTCCCCCAAATTTTTAAAATTTTTCCCTTTGCTTTAAAAGGTTTTGGGGGGCCGGGAAAATGGGCGGGGGGTCCCCCCGGGGGGGGCCCCGCCAAACCAAAAACCGCCGAAAAATAGGGACAAACAAAAAGTGGGCCCTCAAAATTGTGGACCGGGGAAAGACTGAAAAGGGAGAAAATTTTAAATTTCACTCCAGGGTTTTGTCCTTTCCCCAAATTTAAAAACATGTTTTAAAAATGTTAAATTAAACAGGGTTAAAAGCTGATTTTTAACCTTCCCTCCCCTGCGTAAAAAAAAAATGCAACCCAATTTTTTATCTATTTCCCAAGGGGAACATGGGTTTAAAATTTTTGTATGTTACATTGTTTATTAAAAAGATTTTGGTTAAGTTTTTGAAAATTTTTCCTATTTTTTTTCCCCAAATTTTTTAGGTTTCCCCAAATTGAAACTAGGTTCCCAGTAATTTTTTTTCAAATTTGGGAGAAATTTTTTTCCCAACCCCTCCTTTGGGCAATCCTTTAAATGTTTCCTTTTCAACTGTGGGGAAGCGCTTTTTTAAAAATAGGTACTTTTAGGTAAAATACTTAAATGGAAACGTTAAAAAAATTTGGGGAAAAAATTAATAAAAGATTTAAAGGAAAAATTTTCTAATAAAAAATTTTTATTGGCCAAAAACATACTAAATTTCCCCAAAATCCAAGTGGGTGGTTTTAAACTTTTTTGTTGGGCATAAATTTTTACTGCCCGTTTTATTCAGCAAATTTCAAAAATATTTTTCATTTGGGAGTTTTCGCATCCAAACTATACTGTAAATTAAAAATTTTTGATTCTTATTTTTTATTTAATTAAACCCAAATTAAAAGACTTAAAAAAAACTGTTATTTTAAAATAAATGTATTTTTCAATTTTTTTTTTAATTGAAAACCCCCTCAAAAAATTTATGGGAACGGAAGGATTTTTTGATTTTCGCCAAGCATTTTTTGATTTTTTTCCCAAAACATTTTTGGTTTTAAAATTTAAATAGCTGCCCAAAAAAAAATTTGGTAAAAAATATGTAATTTTAAGCTAATTTGAACAAGTTGAAAACCTTTAGAAAAATTTTCCAAAGTATTTTCTCATTTTATTTAAACATTGTTAAGGTTTTTGGGGTTTTTCCCTGTGCCTTATTATTGGGTTTTTTGTTAAAAAATAAACAGACAGAATCAAAAAAGTTATTAATAAATTTCCATTTAAGTTAAAAGGCAAAATTTTAAAAAAAAAAATTAAAAAATTCAAGAGCTTTTGAGGGCTTGGAAGTGCATTAAATTTATTTTTCAAAATTATAAAAATTTGTAAAAATTTAAAATTTACACTAATAGGAAAGTAAAAAAGTTTAAACAGTTATGTAATTTGAATTTTTACTAAAGTAAAGCCCCTCCCGGGTTTTTAATTTTAAAGAGTGTATTAAGAAAAGGTGAAAAAAATTTAAATTTAAAATTTTGCCCCTTTTTTTTAAATTTTTTAATGGGTTTTTTTTTAAACTTTCCATTTTTATGAAAGATTTCAATGCCTTTTTTCCCCAAAAAGTTTTAAATTTAATAAAAAGTTTGGGGAAATTTTTTTAATTTTAGGCTCTTAATTTTTCCCTTTAAAATTTTAAAAAAAAATTTAGTGGGAGGTCTAAAACCCTTTTTAGTAATTTATTGAAAAAATTTAAAAAAAGGCAGTAACTTGACCTTTACCAAAAAAAGGCACCCCTGTTTATTTTTAAAATTTTTAAAACCTGTTTAAATTTGGGGAAATTTTAATTAAAGGGGGTACTTTTTTACAATAAAATTTTTGTTTCCCAAAACGAAATTTTAAAATAGACGATTTTTTATTAAAATTTTTAAATTTAAACCTCACTTTTTCTTTAGTTTTAAAAAAAAATTGGGGGCTTTTCAATTCAAACCCAAAATTTGGGTTTAATTTTTAAAGCCAAGAGGGAAAAATTTTTTAATTTATTTTTTTTTTGAATTAAATTCCCAAAAAAAAGATTAAAAGTTGAAAGGCCGGGTTTTTGTGTTATTTTCAAAAAGTGTAAAAATGTTTAAAACTTAAAAATTTGAAGCGTGTTTTCCTTTTTTAAAACTATTGGGGAATGGTGCCTTCAATTGATGGGTTGAAATCCTTTTTAAATGGGGGAAAATTTTAACCCCTAAATTTTAAATTCCCTCTAATTAAGGGTTTTAAAATTTAATTTTGTTTTAAAATCTATTCAAAAATATAAGAAAAAATTTAAAAAATTTTAAAAATTTTTATTTCTTTTTAAAATTTTAAAAAATTTTTTTTGGATTTTGGGGTTTTACCCATTTACCCAAATCCAAAAGAGGTTCCTAATCATTTAATTAAATTAGCTATCCCAAATTTTTTATATTTTTTAAAATTTTTTCAAATTTTTTTATGTTGTTTAAAGTAAAAAAAGGGCCCAAAGGAAAATAAATTTTACCCAAAGAAAAGTGAACAAAAAATTGTCAATAAAAATTTCAATTTAAAATTGTTGACAAATATAATTTGTTATTAAAAACTGCACTGTAAAAGTAGCCTCAAACCTTTAAATTTTAAAAAATGTCTTTTAAAATTTTTTTTATCAATTTTTTTATTTAAAAATTTTTTAAATTTTTTTTTATGAAAATTCCTTTATTGTCTTATTTTTTTTAGATCACATCATCATTATTTTATTCCTTTTCCAAATTTATTTTATTTTTAATTTTTATTTTTATTAAATTAAAATTTAAATTATTTTTTTAATTTTTTATTATTAAACAATTCTTTTATTATTATTTATTTTTTGTTTAGATTATTTTATTTTTTATAATGTAAAAATTTATTAATTTACCCATAATTAAATTTTATCTAATATTTAATTCCTTTTTACGAGTTGCTTGAAGTCTGTCTTTTATTATTTTGTGAATTTTTTAATTTATTTAAATTTTAATTTAAAGTATTTTAAACCCCCTTCTTACCCAAAAATAATTTTGCCTTATTTTGTACTTAATTTTACCATGAACATGGCCCAAAAAAAAGGGGCCAAAGTTTTTAAATCTATGATACAAAAATGGAAAAAAAGAAAAATTTTAAATTTTTTTAACTTGTAATTTAAAAAAAGGTTTTTACTTGAAAATGATTTTAAAAAAAAATTTTTAAAAGGGTACCCCCTAAAATGTAAAAAAACTTAAAAAATAAACTCTTAACATTCCCGTCCAAATTTTTTTTCATTAAAAAAAATTAAACAAAAGTGGAGTCTCACCAAAACTGTGATACCCTCGCATTTATTTCCCCCATTTCCCTAAAGGGCCCCGTGTGGGTTTTTTAAACCCCAAATTTTTCCAAAATTTTGTCACCAAAAAAAATTTTTAATCT
Organism: Ruditapes philippinarum; assembly: GCF_026571515.1. Classification (NCBI taxonomy): domain Eukaryota; kingdom Metazoa; phylum Mollusca; class Bivalvia; order Venerida; family Veneridae; genus Ruditapes; species Ruditapes philippinarum. The sequence goes on from NW_026865717.1 coordinate 15,373, forward strand.
ATTTTGAAGATTTAAAAAGCAAAAAAAAATATTTTTTTTAAAACTGATTAGTAATTTAAAAAACTGTTTTTTATGAACCCGTTAGATTAAAAAAAAACATTTTTTTTTTAAAAGCGGGCAATTTAAACCAAAGTTTAAAAAACCTTTAACTTTAGCCCTTGAAAATAGCAAAATTGGGACCCACTGACCCAGCTAGATTTTCGTAAAATTTTTTATGTAGAAACTATTTTAATTTTTTTTTTTAAAAGGGTTTTTCAATTTACATTCGTGGGCTATCATAACTAATTAAAATGAAATAGCGAAATTTCATACATGTGAGATGATCCATGGTCGTCATAAAAAAATTTAAAAATTTTCAATTTTACCCCGGCCCCCCCGTTTTGATAAAATGACAAAGTACCAAATTTACCAAAAAAAAATGAAAAATAATAATTTAAATTTTAAAAACTTTTTAAAAATTAAATTGGGTTGGGAAAAAGAATTTTGTCCTTTTAAAAAATTTGCTTGATTCGTGTTCCATTTCCCACCAAAAAACATCAAGAACAAAACCCCTTCAATCGTTTAAAAATCCCAAAAAAAATTGTGTTATAGGGGACAAAAGAAAAACACCCACGTTTAAACGATTCAATTTCCCAGAAAAAAATTACTTTTCATTGCTGTTTTGGGCCCGCGAATTTTTTCCCTTTTTTTCAAACAAATTAAAAAAAAAATTTTCCTTTTTTACAAAATTGACGCCCGCGTTTTTAAAAAATTATGAGTAGAAAACAGTACCCAAAGTCAAACCCGGGCAGGGTATAGTTTGGGTTCCCCAAAAAACCGAGGGCTATTCTTTTTTGAAAAAGTTTATTTTTACCAAATTTTAGGTTAATTTTTAAAGCTGTTTTTAAAAATTTTTTTATTTTTTTAAATTTAAGGGTCTACCCCGGGTTTAAATTTGGGGCCGAAAATTTTTTTTATATTTATCTTTTTAAAAGGACACTACCTTTGTTGTTTAAATTTTATTGCAATGTTTTTTTTGAAAAATATTTTCAACCTTTGGGTATCTTCGGCACCCTTTATTTGAAAGGTTTTTTACCGTAGCGTTTTGTCAAAAGGGAAATTTGGGAATTTTACGTAAAATTTTGGGGGCACGCATTCCAAAAATTACCGGAATTTTCTATAAAAAAAAAGTTACGGGGAAATATATAAACCTTAAAAAAAAGTTAAAATTTACGGGGCCCGATAGTAATATTTTCCACGGTTCCCGAAAATTTATTTTGGGTTTTATTTGTCTATTGCAAACGTAAAAAGAAAGCAAATTTAAAAATGAAATCCGTAAAATTTGAACTGCGTTCCCCGCCCGCCTATTTGGGCCCCTGTGTTGCTTAATAAATCCCATTTAAAATGAGAAATGATAGCAACAGTGGATTTGTCAGATGGGGGTGGCAGGTTGGGGCTTTGGTTCCTGCGGTTTTCCAAAAAAGCCCTTTTGTTGGTTTTTTTGTGACGCGGGCCCTTTTTTTCTTAAAAAGGATGTGCATTTTATTTTATCCCCAATTTGGGGGGATAGTGGGGCAAAAAGCCTTGGATTAAATTTTATATTTTCATGGGTTTTGGGAAATTTAAAAAGAAAATTAATAAAAAAAATTTTTATATAAATGAATTTATAAAACAATCTGTAAACAGAAGGTTTTAAAAAAAAAAACAAAAATTTTTAAGCTTTTTTTTCACGGGCACGGGAAATTTTTACAGAAGGATGTGGGTTTTTATGATAGGCCCCCAGAGATCTTGTGAAACTGTCCGGAAGGGGAAATTTAAAAAAAACAAAAATTGTCAAAAAAGGGAAAATTTTTATCTTTTAAAAACGAGTTTTTAAGGGGCTAGGGTTAAAAATTTATTTATTTTAAAATCGCCATGAAACTAGGGATTATGGCAAAAATTATTAATAGTCCAATTTTTTAGGGCCCATTGTTTAAAATCAGGAAGTTTATACATACATTATATATAATGTTTATATACCTTGAACCTTGTTCGTATGAATAAAAAATGATAAAAGTCTTTAAAATAAAATAAAAGTCGAACCAGACTTACTCTTTATCACAGATGACTTTGTAATTTGGTAGTTTTGACCATGGTGAATTCGAATCTTGGATTGTAAGTCTTTGAGTTCTTTTCACCTTCAAAAGTTCTTGAATACAAATTAAACCGGTTGCACACGCTGAAAAATAAAGTTTAGATAATTTGAAACTCGAATTGAAAAATGTAACATTTATAAATGACGCTTTTGTTGATATGAGCCGCGTCACGACAAAACCAACATAGTGCGTTTGCGACCAGCATGGATCCAGACCAACCTGCGCATCCGCGCAGTCTGATCAGATCCATGCTGTTCGCTTACAAACCCTTTAAGGTAGAGAAACTGATAACGAACAGCATGGATCCTGATCAGACTGCGCGAATGCGCAGGTTGGTCTGGATCTATGCTGGTCGCAAACCCATTATGTTGGTTTTGTCATGGCGCGGCTAATATATTGAATTTATGTTGATGTTTTAACTTAAAGGCTGTATAAAGCTGCTGGTTTTATTTTGTACCTTGCTTAAAACAAAGGTTGTAAAATAAAACAATACTCTTTTTATGCACTTCATTCTGTCAACGGTCAAAAAACATATTTGCCCGAGGGATAAAACTTATGACACGTGACTTCGTAAAAGTGACTTGTCAGATCATGTGATCGCGCTGTTATTTTAATGTCATGTAAGGACAGACAATAGGCTATTAGCTCTGTTCTTTTTGCAAATTCATTCAGTGATAACCTCACTTGTGCACATACGAATACTTAAGGCAATATTCTGTTATTCAATAATTTAAAATGTGTGAGCATAATAAGAAAAAACCTCAAGATTAATAAATAGGAAGTATTTTACTAAATATGGTCTGAAAACATAACGGTATGGCATCAAATATATCATAAGACGTCGACATTAATTCCTGGAGTTGACAGTATTGATGTTGAATTCGTACATGGTGAAATATGATATTTAAAGTTACTAAGTTTTTGCCATTTACTGTTAATATCTAGTCATTTCTATATGAGCAGCACTTAAATTGAATAGTGGCCGTTGATCATCGTTGCAACTCATGTTCCCTTAATATACATTGTATCATTAATTCCGACATCGTCACCTCCCAATATAACAATTGTAAATTATCTGTTAAACATAAAATGTTCTAATCACTTTTCTGTTTCAAGTAAGGATTTGTGAATTACAACTCTTTGTATTATTTGTTTATTTTCCCCCACTATTCTGAACACATTGGGCGTTCCATTTTCTCCTCCTTTCTTCTTTCTTTTCACAGTGCCTGTTCAGCAGCCTGTATGGTGCCTTTTCGCTGGTCCTGTGTGAATGAATGTTTTGGGTTGCACACCACAAACATCGCTTCCCTTGTTGATTGTTATCATATGTTTACAATAAATGGCTTATTTATATATCTATAAAACATATCGTAGTTATTGAGAGAGTTATCACCGCCATGTTTTCGAAGTGGATATATTTTTAATGTCAATTATATCTTCTGCTTAGCCTACAAGACACCACATGCGGGTCTTACAAGATTTTGCGAATTTCCCATTTCGTTACAATATAACTAAGTTATAAATGCAGTTAGAAGATAATAAATTATAATTAATTTATTCAACTTACAACACATTTGATCGATACTGCTAAAGTATTGAATGTCTTTGATATGATACGGTCCAAATTCCAACACCTCAACTTCTACTCTGTTCAGAAACGCTGGACATTCCATAAAATGCCGATGAATACATTCAATCAAAGGTTTTGATCGGTTAACACTGCAAGTACACGAACAAAGAAAGCTACGAAAAAAGCTAAGGGAACCATTTAGAACAATAGACACTGATGAATGTAACATGTTCACATATACCAGTACAAGGCTTGTGACATCACGACATTGCGCAGTAAAAAATGATAATATATTATGCCAGAAATGATGATAACAATTTGAAACCTATCATACCCTAATCCTTCTCATTTTACTTAATATGTTTTTATGGCAATCTAATACCACAACAAAAATCAAGGAAAGCTTTATGTCGGATTAAATATACTCATTTCATGAAAACAAAAATAAATCATTCCATCACCACAAGTTTTAATGTTCAGTAGAGATCTTAATTCGAACTAGTACTCACAAATATCATATAGTGACCTAAATACGGACGCCTACTCACTAATATTCAATAGTGACCTAAATTCGAACACTTACTTATTTTCAGTAGTGACCTAATTTGGAACACTAAACTTATTTTCAAAAGTGGCCTAATTTCAAACACTTACTCACAAATATCATCAATAAAGCCGGTTAGATTTTGATCAAGGACATAATCCATTGCATTCTTGCCCAGTGCCTCAAAACAGGCTACAAAATTGTCTTTTCGTGGGACCATACAATTTGTTGGCTTTTTCGTCGTAGCCGCAACAGTGACAGTTTTGTTTGAAGTTGTTTCTGTGTGAAGAAAATCATCAAATATCCCTTATTTGAATTGTTGTGTTTGAAGATTTATATTTGAAAATATTCAAACTATGATTCATATCGGATAATCTGCATAATTAACACGAATATTTGCATATATTTCAAACTAAGTGATATAAAGTTTATGATAATTTTATATCTAAAATGTCCACGTTTAGATTAACATCTTTTAAACATTTATTTAATTGTACATACACTACATTTCTAGGAATGAAAATGAAAAATAAAATCACATAATACTGTCACGTGTTACTACTTTTGGCTCAATTATGTTATTTGGAAAGAACATAGGCACGACTTTTATTTAGTATTATGTACTAAATTCACATTTCAAATGTACTGGTAAACAGTATGGATGAAGTTACGACTGTTTTTTACATGAATGAAAGGGATTTGATCCAAAAGACCTAAAGCTTTTAATTAATATTCGCATTATACACACACAAGTAAGATAGTATTGGGACTAAAGACTTCAAATGCTAAATACTACTTGTGCTTTTAATGTATCTGTTTATATTTGTATCGAAAAAAACTTTACATGTATAGCTTAACTGAACTCAGTTTTACGTACATCATAATTATTATGTATATACATCAATACAGCCATGGCGTTGTAATATTTTAACATTATACATTAAATTTGAATGCATACTGTCTTAAAAAGGTGCTTTTCGATAATTCTACGGTTGCACAAGGCGGTTTAACTGGCTTTGATTTGTTTTTGTCCCATTGAAATGATGCTGTGAAGTCAATTCATCAGTGCAAAGCAAACTAGTGCAATTAGCTCTGTGGTGCTTTCAACTCTAAAAAAATATTAACAAATCAATCATAATTGCATTCAAGCAGTATCAAGCTAACTACAGCAAAATTTTCCTTTCTGTGTTATTGGACATACCTGGATCAGGAACATTATCTGTGGACACTGGTTTCGCTGTCTTTGGCTCAGTTGTTGTTGACGTGGACATGTTGGCATCTGCCTGACCAACTTCAAACTGCGAGTGAGAGTGCTCGAAATCGGTAATGTGACCGTAGCTAGATCCAGCACATACTGTAAGATAGTTATTTATTGAATTGATTAACACAGCTTTCCTTTTTATCCCTGAAATGGTGTGATTTTTTACTTAGAGCCACGAATGAAAATATCAATTGTTCGAATAAAGGAGGTCTTCTCTTTAAATAGAATTTCATTTAATTAAGACTGGAATTTTTTTTATTTCGGGCGGTTATAGAGTCCGAGGAATGTGGGTTATGTATGAAGTAATAACTGATACATTACAAAAATTACATATGTGACATGAATGTTTATTTACAGAAACACCGGCTGAGTGTCAAGATGCGCACGTTTGAACTTAAAGTTATATCTGTAAAAAGATCTATTCGGCATAAATAGGGGTTTATTTTCAGTAATTGTAATGTGAACAATATGCTTAAATACATTAGCATGTGTTTCTTTGGAATTTCGACGAACGAGAAACGTGACTGTACTAATCATTATGTTATGCCTATTTCTTATTCCGTATTTAATTAAGGAGATTTAGACGTAAATCTTTGTAGAAATATCAAATGTACTTGTATTATGTTAACACTTATAAAGGGATATGGATTTGGCTGAACAGTTACAGTCGTGTAACCATTGGAAGACTTAATTTATGTGTCGTATGTGACAATGTTTCACTAAGTGTGGCCTCTTAAAATGAATGTCAACGGTAATAAAAAAATCATTTTGCCCCTAAACATATGCACAGCGTGAGAATGGATAGATTTATTATCATAAGAAAAAAAAACCTTTTTCGCATTAAAGCAGCACGCCTCCAGATTCATGCTTATTTTCATGAAAATTTTGAAAATGTATTTGAATGAATAATATTGTGAAATAACCAAAAGGAAGCAATTTACACATTATCAATGGCACCTATACAACCCACGTTAATTACCAAAAAGTGGGCAAAATATGCATAAATAGCCCTTACTGCGTTTGTAACGCAGTAGCAATATACTTGTAAATACCAAAAACTCAGTCATAAACCGCACAAAACATGTAAAATAATACTTGAATCTTGAATCATTTTACTTTTCCTAAAATCTTAGTACATATTTCTCAAGTTTGATTTTATTAAATTATTTTGACTCATCTGGAGGCATGCAGCTTTAAGGGTATTTGATTGTAACTTAAAGCATTATGAATAAATAATATTCACTTAATGAATAAATATCACAGATTATAAATATTAACCATAGGTATGTTTTAAGTTCGATCAAGTATATTGTAATTGATATTTACTTTGCGTAATGCAAAATAGCATTTCTTTTATACATAGCACGTGCCTTAGAATGTCTGTCGTGCGATAACAGATGTATCAGTAATACATCGTGACTTGTTAAGAGTATTTACACGAATATATAGCTGCATTTAACCTTATTTTGAATTAATTTTACATTTACAACTACGCGCTATATATTTTAGCATTATTATTCTTATTCATATTCATATTTATTCTTACTTTACTTTGTCTCATCACGTGCTTTGAATTATGTTACGAAAAGTTGAAATTCGGCTCAGACACATTCTTTTTCGCATACATTTTGTATTTATAATATTGGTGTAATGATAAAAATACGTACATCATATATCACTAATCTCATTACACTACGTTCATTGAAACCTGTCATAAACGGCAACCACATTTATACTCTAGCTACTTTATCATGGTTATTTTACAAATTGTCCAAAACTTAGTCAACCAGTGTTACAGCGCTGTTACACGCTTCAAGTTGTCAATGCCAGGTAAATATGAATTGCATATTTTTTACGAACAATATACCAAAAACATAACATGTTTCCTATTTATATTATCTGTTGAAATCTACAATCATATATCAATACAAATGTCATCGTTCCTTAGAACTCTTGATTTGATTATTTTTTACTTTTCTCGTCACCCTACTTCCAAAATCCTACATCTCCTTAGACAGTATTTTTTTCCTATAACGTTCGCTTACAACCCCTCAGCTATTTTATCGCCTGAATTGGTCGGTACGAACGTAATATCACATTTTTCCCCATTATACAACTTACAATATATCACTAGATGTAAATCCTACGAAAATTAGAAAAAATAAATTCTTACCTATTGCCCATATTAAAGCTGCAATAATGTTTCTGGTATCCATGATTTTTTGTTTTAAACACAGTCAAATTACATAAACAGTACAGGACACAGTATATCTCCTTGTATAAACACCAATCCAGACTGATTTATTTTACTTACTTTACCATAAACGAACGTCTCGGTCCCGTGACATGCCTAAATGATATGTTAACTCTGACAGGTGCTTTAATTAATGCGTCAAATGATGGCTGCAAATAGTTATTGATGCACTTATACAATGTACTGTAAACATAATTTACTTAATATATAGTTTGTTAACTAAAATGAAAAATAAAACATGTGTGATTTTATCTCATATATCTACTTGTTGTGCATACCTACACAAAAACATAACCATAAATCTTTATATAAAAACAAATTATTTGCGGACCAGGAAATGGTCACGCGTCTATACAGTATCATGTGCATACTTTCCTTAAACATGTGCATCATTTTTTATAAACCTATACATAATCAGCTGATTACTTGCAAGCGCTCTGTCATCTCAATCTTGATCTATTAAAAATCATAATAAAATAAAATGAAATAAATAATAATAATAAAACAACATATAATATCACTAAACTGACTGTGTAAGTTTGCATTATCTCAATTTATTTTTATTTCTCGATGACAATACATGTAAAACAATTGAGAGTATATATCATCTCGTAATTTACAAAAATTAAATTTGTCAAGTACGAAGCACACGTTTGACCAATTTAATGTAGTAAATACATACTAAAAACACTGACCAATTTAGTATTTGAAATTATTTTTGATAAAACTGTCGATATAGAAGATTGATTAAATATAGCCGATTTACTTAAGTAAATGTGTTACGATTCATTTGAAATACTGCAGTTCTATTTAACAAAAAAAATTGTCAAACACTTTATATACTATAATATGGAATTTAAACTTGCAATCTTAACTTCTTTGGTCGCTATATCTAAAGAAGAGAATGATATAGGCTTTTAATATATAAAATGATAGTTTTAACACAACATGAGTATAAAGTTAGCTGAAGAAGATATATATGGCAGATTATTGCATGAAACTGGATTGTTCAAATCAAGAAATTATTGATGCTTAAATAGATGTTCTTTTTTAGTGATATTGAAATCTTAAAGTTAAGAAAATCTTATTCAATAACAACCTTACAAACCATTAATAACTTTTTGAAATAATAAATAAATGCTTAGATATATTTAATTTAGCCCAGGAACACGTGTCTTTTGTTCTTATTTTGTTAGTTTTTCCTGATATGCAAATGATGTTAAATTAGATATAGTAAATTTACACGGCCACGGTAAGTTTGAATTTAGCTTAAAATTGAATAAATAACGCGAATAAGAATTGTAACACTTCTAATGAGAAAACTTGTATTTAATGCAATAACAGTTTGAATAAAAAATATCAATACTGCGTATTTATTGGTATTTGCACGTAAATATTTTTCTGCAGCTATGTAAGTCTATTCAGTGAATTAGTGCTTGTCATGCAGATGTTTTTATTTACAAATGTACTAACTTCTGTTACAAATTTATGTAAGTAATTTACCATTCATTTACTCTAAGATAAGTTTAAACTAGGATTGAATGAAATTTTAGTTAACATCCAATGGCATATGTGCGAATGATATACCTAAAGAATTGCATAGCAAAAATGACAAAAAAATAAAGGGTACACTATAAGTTTTGAGTAGTTATTTATCACATAATTATGAATCAGAAATGTCTACAGAAATAAAGCTTTAGCTATACCATTATTTACAGATATAAATAAATGCAGTTAATAAAAAATTACTAAACGATACATGAATATCGAAAAAGCATAGATGTGTGACCCACACAGGGACGATTCAATCAGAATATCAAAAGAGAATAACAGTATTGACTTATGAATCATATCCACGACCCCATGAAATAAAGCACAGAACAATATAGCCTTTGACTGACAATATTAACTGCTGAAACATCTTGGTCATAAAATAGATAAAAAAGAAAAAAAATCACATTTTAAGATTATTTCTTTTATCTTTTTTAATTTTTGTATTCAATAGTAAGATGAATTCATGCTAATTGTTTATGAAATAAATAATATACTCAGAGCATGTAATACATACACGTGCTCCGGATACGTGGCATAACGTACCCTAGTTGTTGAAAATTCATGAAACTGAGACATACATAAACATCACTTGGTTTATCAGTCCCTTTTCAAAATAAGGAAAAGGTAAAAAATGAATAAGTGAGAATTTAATAAGGGCAATCAAGAAGTATCTTCATCAAGAGTTCCTGGTTTAATTGCTCTTGGGAGAGGTTAGCGTTTCCTACTCATGCTGAAATATTATTAATGATCGTAATATGGAATTGCACAGGAATAACCTGTCAAATTCTCTAAATTATTGTTGAACTGGCTTCGTAATGCTCTGAATCGAAACTCATTGCTGTCATGTTAGGTGCTTAACAGACAATGATGACGGAAAAAACGGGATAGTGAGAATGGCTGATAGCATACGTCAACATATTATCAAAGGTTAAACATATGCTGACCACCCACTAAACGATCCTTTAAATTCATATCACCAACAAAAAGCCTACTAAAAATATTATTGTTATGTATTTATATGCAACTCGGCGAATTTGCGACCTTCTCACTTTGTGGTCCCAACATTTTAAGCCAACGCTACGTGTTGCATTGATACGGATGATTTCATCTTTAAAACTATCCATGCGGATTTTTTTCTGTTGGTTTCTTAATCATAATGCATCTTTTTTTTTTTCAAATTCTTAGTAAACACTTTAGAAAAGATAAATTTGTTGACAAATCAACGGACAAGAAACTATACTATATAAAACTATAGCCTTATCATTGACGATTTCCTAAAGAAGAAGAAAAAAAGAGATTTATTTGTCATAATCCTTTTTAACATGGTATCAAAGGTAAGTCGATTTATTATATATAATTATATATACACTATATACACTTACTTTTACGGACACAAACTGTAAAATATTCATCATCTTATTTTTATCTCGGCAGGTGTTTTCGCTGAGACGATTTAGAGATTTTTTTAATGAATCTTTAAGATAGGTTGCCAGTTATTTACGTAAAGTCCAAGAAATGAACACCCGTTATGTACTTCCATATTGGTATATGATATAAGTACTGTAGAACTGATCCGAAACAGCAAATAATGATGAAATGATTCCTTTTGGATCACTTGCGTTATATATTACAAGTCACAACCATTTCTTTAAATAATAAGTGCGATTAACATTAATGATCTCAATCAATCAACTGTCATATAACTTCACTTCAATAGATAAATTAAACATTTTTTCAGAAAATGATTTCGAACCGCATGATTTTTTCTTGGGTGTTACTGATCAGTTTTATATGCTGCATCCTCATAGCTGATCTTGAATGTAAACGTCATTCTAAAGCTGAGAAGAAGTTCTCAGAGGAAGATAGCAGTTCATTTTCTAACAACGAAAATGGCGATCAACTTGGGTCAGATGAAAGTAGCCAAGAACGAGCGAACGAAAAGCATCCGCGGTCAAGAAAAGAAAGTTCAAAAAGCATATATTCGACAATATCAGACCAAAGGATCATTAAAGAAACAGATTCAAGTTCTGAAAATACTAATAGTAATTATCTACAAGATATAGATACTGATAATGACAAAAGCGCTGAAAAGACTTTAAGAGAAGATTCGAGCGTCAGAAGAAAGCAAATCAAACCAAAGTATTTGGATGACGAAGAAGTTTACGAAACATTTGAAAGAAAATCTTATTCGTCAAATCCAGAAAATAGAAATGATATTGGCACTGCAAGCAGAAGAACACTTACTGAGGAAAATTCCATCAGCCAAGAAAGTGAAGAAACTTCAAGAAACAAAGAACGAGAGATTAATGAATTGAAAGTAAGCAAGAAGCGTGATAAAAAGGGTAAAGATAGAACGGAGCCGTCTGATTCAAAATCAATCTATCATGAAAACGATGTAGACAAAACTGAAAGGAGTAGAGGAAAGACCAGTAGAGAAAACGAATACAATGAAAATAGCAGAGATAAGACCGGGATTGAAAACGAATTCAATGAAAAGAGCAGAGATAAGACCGGGAGTGAAAACGAATACAATGAAAATAGTAAAGATAAGACCGGGAGTGAAAACGTATACAATGAAAATAGTAGAGATAAGACCGGGAGTGAAAACGAATACAATGAAAATAGTAAAGATAAGACCGGGAGTGAAAACGTACACAATGAAAATAGTAGAGATAAGACCGGGAGTGAAAACGAATACAATGAAAAGAGCAGAGATAAGACCGGGAGTGAAAACGAATACAATGAAAATAGTAAAGATAAGACCGGGAGTGAAAACGTATACAATGAAAATAGTAGAGATAAGACCGGGAGTGAAAACGAATACATTGAAAAGAGCAGAGATAAAACTGGGACAGAAAACGAATACAATGATAATAGAAGAGAAAAGACCGGGAGTGAAAACGTTTACAATGAAAAGAGCAGTATTATTATGTCAAAACATTCCTATGGGGATCTTAACTATCAAGGTGGCAGGAGTTCGGAACAGAAACATACATTGACAAATGACAGCAGTGGAGCATCGGGAAATGCTGGTTCCGGGAGAAAGCATTCAAAAGACGACCGAAGCCAAACCAAATATATTGAAATATCAAAACCCATTTTGTTTACGCCTTATGACAATAATGTTCTGTACTCAGAAAACAGCGTTTTAAGCACAACTGTAAGTTCTACAAAATACCAGACCTCTATATCAAACATGTTATCAACAACAACAACAAACAAACCAAGCAAATCATCGACAGGAATTATAAATGCAAGACAAGATAAAGAAGAAGAAATGGTTGACACATTAAATACTGCACCGGGAATAGTAATAAAACAGCCATTTACTGGTCGTAAAAAGTGCATTGAAAGAACGCCTCCTTGTTGTGTTCCCGGTCAGGTTGATATAAATCTTGGTGAGTGTCATGTTGGCTTTTATTAACTGCAATGCATCTTTATTTTCTGTTAAGTAGTTCACACAAACGTAAATAATCATAAATGAATATTTGAAGGTCTGTAGTCAAGTATATGCATGATTTTCAGTTTCAAATAGATATCCATAGATACAATAAAAATGTGTTTTAAGATGTTCTTTGATGAAAAAAAAACATGATTTAGAAAAGTCGTTTTCTTTTTCGTAACGCGATCTGTAATTTCCACCGCCATTTTAACTGATGACCTAGGAATATCCTTACTTAATTTTGTTAACCCTCATGTCAGTTATGCCTATGTGTAAATACCTCAACATATCTATTGTTTTGTGTCATTTTGCGTATTGTACAATTTTTTGTTTCTAAACGAATATTATGTAAGAAGAATAAAGATTTTCTTTTGAAATTTAAGTGCTCTACGCGAACGCGACCATAAATGCAGCCGATTTTTAAACTCAAATGGCCATTCAATTATTCAACTGGATTGCAAAACAAACAAGGATAGAGACAAATAAAATAGACAAAAACACATCCTCAAGGCTCTTATTTCTAAACAATTTACGGCTTTATTGACAGATTTTGATGTACATATTAAATTTTATTAGACGTCTATTTTCTGATTTGGTATACTATCTTAGCATAGTGTCCTCTTCCTCTGATTATTATCTACATCATTATCTCTATAGTATTTCATCAAGGCTGCATTCGTGCAATGTTTTGAACAATTTTGTCAAGTGATTTTGTGTGTGTGTATTTAGGTACAATTAATTATAAAGCACGGGTAAAGGGCGACTTGGATGGTGTTAGTGCAACAGTATCTACAAAGCCACAGAGAGCATACAAACGATGTAGCAATGGCGCTGTTATTAAGGTTACAAATAACTTTGTCTTTTTTGTAATATTGTAAATTCATAGTATGAAGTAATCGCTTTAATTCAAACTGGGACATACGATAAGTACAATAATTGCAGATTCAAATGCAGTGACGAGTGCGTGTGACGTCACACGTACTGTGTTAAATATGGCTCTGCCCCTGTCGTAAAATGAATAACGAGTTTTGAAAACGTTTATAAAACTTTGTTTATTTTATTTCACTCTAGTCGTCTAGTGGTAATGTAATATGAATACATTTTCTCCTGGTTCACTATTTAAGTGACAGTATGCTAAAAAAAATTACCGCCGTCAAGTTCAGGTGCTTTACCTACATAATCTAAAGATTTACTATTTGAATGGTCACTGATCTATAATTGCTAATTGAAAAAGTTAAGAACTGCCGAAATTATAAATAAACTGCCCACTTTTTTATCATCACATGGACGTTATTGCTACATTCTGAAGGGTATCTTTAGAATTTTTCGGGTGTCATGTCGTAGATGTGAACATCAATATAAAACTGATAGCATTGTGGCCTTTTTGTTTGGCTTACCATTCACTATTCACGCTTTAATCGACACAATGACTTTTTAATTGCGTATACCTTCATTTACATGCATTAAGACTGGCATGGAAAATACATAAATGTAATGTTTCTCTATTTTTACACTAAGACTAAATTGTCTGTGGTGTACTCTTGCAAAATAAAAGCTCTCATGACGTCATACGGTTTTACTCATATCAATTAAAATTGCAAACTTTTTCAAATAAAGAAGATTGTATTCAAAGCTTGGTTTAATTGACAAATTCAGGTAACATTTGATCCAATGGGGAACGAAGGTTGTTTTGGGTGTACTAAAGGACCTTTCTGTGGCCGTCGTCTGCTACAGACTTGATTCTTGACCGTCTAGATAACAGGCCGCTCGTGATACACTCGTTGTACATCACGACCGCCATTCACTAAAGATGGTCATGTATTAATTTTAACATATATTTAAACAGAATTACATACACAATCCTTTGGTTTAGATACATACAGATTTCGAAATATCTTCGTAACATCAGATTATGAATTTATCCATCCAAACCGGATACGGACCTAACTTTTCTCAGCTTTACGTACGGGTGCATCTAATAAGGATAATTTCTCGTACTAAACAATTGACAGCTTGCTCACAGTATTGAGGCGCCTTGTGTAATTAAAGAACTCACGAGAACAGTTTTAGTTTCTTATCGCATATCGTCGTTATCATTTCGACATAAAAAATCAACTAAATTATAACAAATATATTGTGCACAATATCTATACACATTAATTTGTAATGAACTATAATCATACGCGACCATTGAACCTCAAATTCCCATTTTCCATTTTATGGCAATATTTCATTGTGTTTATAAATATTTCACATTCATTTAGTGATTTTAGGTCATCGAAAGACATATTTCACATTTCGTTAATGATTTAATTAATTGAAAATTGCAGGCCTAAATATAATCATATATACACGAGTTTCTGCAACAGTTTTAGCCAGAAAATTATATCAGTGCGCACAAAAGAAAATTTGTCTAATAATCTTAAAGTTTGTGTTTAATTAATAATTTATCACGCCCTCATGATACAATTCCTCGCATCCGAACTCCGAACAGTGATTATAGTTAGCGTTAAATCACTGTTGGGGATATATTATTGCGATTCTAACGTGTCAATGGAACATTGCTCCAGCATTTCTGAGTGCAGGTCGTGTTAGAATAAGACAAAAGTTATTGTATGACATTCGTAATGGCTTTGTGTCAAAATTATGAACCTCAAACAAAATTATTTACGATGTTTCAGATGGCGCATCGTGCATATAATTCCTCGCATCCGAACATCCGAACAGTGATATTATAAGCGTTAATCACTGTTGGGATATATTATTTCGATTCTACGTGTCAAGGAAATAAACAACCTTGCCTCCAACATTTCTGAGTGCGAAGGTCGTCGTTGAATAAGACAAAGTTATTGTATGACATTCGTTGTCTTGTGTCAAAATTATAAACCTCAAACAAAATTATTTACATGTTTCAGATGGCGCAATCGTCGCATGTGTATTCCACATGTTCAAAATTTATCCTCATAAACTCTGCCGGAAACTCATCAAGTCACGTGATGATTATGGGCGTGAAAAACTCGCGTACTAATAAGATCGACCTGTTTCAACTCGGAAACCAATTTATGCGCATGACCAATGAGAAACAATCGTCTGGGATGAAAATTTTTGCATGAACGATTGTTTCATTGAACCGGACATTTTGATCCGGCAGTGGCGGGCGATGTCTCCGAATGAACATTACAATTGGAATAAATAGACACCTAGATTCCACAAAGCGATGAAGACACGAGTTTTCCTGAGTATGCTACCGCCTCATTAAACGTGGACATCGTCCTTGGCTAAGAAACATAAGGCATTACATGTTTTTCTTCTTTACTTCATTGTATAAAGTAGAAATAAAAGACCAAAGAATTACTTCACTTGTATCTTTTGTGTTTCATTTTAATTATTGCTTCCAATGTGCGCATTTAATTATTCAAACCATGTGCATAAACATTATCCCTCTACTTCACACAAATATAACTTTTTCTATTCTAGGCTAAACATAGTGCACACATATTTATCAACCACTTTTAATGAGTAAAGAACATGTAATGGAAAGAGCATCGAAACACGAGGTCATCTGATTTGTACAAGCCTCAGGGGGCCGTAGCCCCGAATATTAATCAGATCTGCCGAGTGTTTTGGTGTTGTTTCTCTCTTTGATCATAGTCAAATTAAAAAAACCGTTCCCTGATGTTCCCCAAAAACAAACAACATAATTGACAAAACCCCCCAAAAGAAAAAAAATTGGTTAACAATGAACCAATGAACGGAGCATATGATATTCTATCTCTCTGTCCGTCACAATATGTAAAAACCCAGACAAAATGACTTTTCAATGCGGCATGCTCTGAAGTGCGGGTAACTAATACCCTGCACTCCAGTTAACGCACTGTGCAATGTTATATGAGTTAACTTTTGACACATTTTTCAACAGAAAGGTCCCCAACTATGATACAATTTATTTTTACATTGAAAAGAACTATAAGCATCGGATCATTTGCCCCGCCAGTTTATACCGGAATACAGTTTGCACACTGATGGCTTATTTTTCTTTGTTATTAAGTAACATTCTCGCCCTTACGCTTTTGATTAATCTGTTGTTAATTACAGTAGCATGCAAATTGTTATCACTATAACTGCCCGTAGGAGTGTCCTTTATCACATGTGTACTAAATTACTTTTAACCTTCATACCAATGCGACAAAACATCTCAATGATGGACAAATGTTGCAACAGCAATTCTACAACCAAACCTGACCAAAGTCTATTTCAAACCGACCACAGTCATGTACATTTAATGTAGATAGTAAATAAAATTGACGAGGCATTTTTTTCTGTTCTTATTGTTATTTTTTTTGTTTTGTTTTCATGGCCTTTATAATTATGTTCATCTAATTGGCACGTAAGACATTAATTTTTTATCCATCTGTTTTTAATGACGCTGTCGGTAGAATCCTGTGTTTATCACTATGGATAAACTTAATTAGAAGTAATCTTATACACAGTCGGCTTCAAAGGTTATAGTTGATCCCAAATCATTAATCTATGGTCACTTGAGAAATTTTTTTAATACTTCTGAGCAAAAAAAATCTCTAGATGTCGGCTTCTCCAGAATAAAAAATTGAAATGAAGTAATTAACTACTTTTTCTCATAAATGGGTTTCATTAACAGTTTATAAGTTTTATCTTCTAATGAAAATAGTTCAGAGTAACGTTATTCCTTAAAAAAAGAATAAATGTTAATTTAAGTTTTAAAATTTATAATGGCCTTTAACTCACAAGCTTTGACGCGAGCTGTACTGTTCTCTTGCACTTGTAAATGACCTCCCACGACGTAATTAAATCCTGTACATTTAACTCAGGCAAACATATATTCAGTGTATCTCTCTGCCTTGTATTAATATGAATATAACAAAATGGAAGTCATTTCACATCACCCACGCATTTCTGAAACGCTACTGTTATAAAAAATCTATATTAGAACATCGTATGAAACTGTACTGATGAACATGGTTCAAGGTTGAACACGACAGACCAAGACATGAAAACAAACAAATACAGACTTAGATAATACCGCCCAAAAGTACCACTGTTCAATAGACAGATAGACCCGATTATGGTGAACTCCCCAGGACCCATGCATAATGTAACGTTATAGCCCGAGGTTTATCTAGCCAATAAACAAACTGGTAATCTCTTCAACCAGCGCCACTCAATACCATCTCTAAACTATTATTCCGGCAAAGTGTGGTGAGTGAAGTGTCTGAAAATATTACACCTACACTTTCATATAAAATTATATCATAGAATATAAATGTCAGAAAAATATATTCCGGTCACAACCCTTGATTAGAATCCCCTAATGTTGACAATAAGATAAAGAAGGGAGTGTGCGATATATCAGAATCTGGCTATACGCGCTGAGAGCACAACTGTACCAATGGCAATTTGTAACAGTTAAAAAGATAGTGATTCATTCCCATTATCTATAATTGCACAGCGATGTTTCTCATTCTCCATATCAACTGATATAAGTAGTTATTAGTATATGAAACGAGTTAGTTACGAGGAATATAACAATGACTGAGACGACATCTAGGGAATGTTTCTGCTAAAATAAATGGCGAGCCCGTTTGGCGAGACAGTTTTTTTGGGCAGAAAGCATCGAGATGCTCGCCCCAGCCAGTGTCCTATGGCCCTCCGTAAACTAACGAGTTTCATATAGCTAATAACTGTTTTACGTCGCATTTTCATTTTTTGTAATAGAAATCAGAAAAAATACAAAGAAAAAACACCAACAAAAAAGCGCTGAATTTCACTCGTCTTCGTGGCCTTTGCTTTTCACCTTGTGACTCTTCAGATAAAATCGACAACAATGATCGTCGTAAGCTACTCTACACACCCCCAGTTACAACCAGAGCCATCGGTGATCTGATCGTTAGTTTTTGAGCCAAATTATGGAGTGAACCGATGACATCACGAACGGATCATTTGTTTAGTTCAGTGGTAAGAGTCGGAAATAATATCCCTCAACCGCAGTGAGCACCAAAAAGGTATATTTCCACGGATCGGCGCAGCCACGAGTGAAATATGAACTTTTGGTGTTCACCAAGGTCCGACAATATTTATCTTCAATCTTCACCTAACACTTAAACACAATTTTTACTTTTTATTAATATGCAAGAAAACGTTTACAAAAAACATGTTAACCTGCTCACTCCGAATGAAAAGCGCGCCAAACTGTAATAATCATACCAGCACAGTACTCATATACGACGTCACGTCACTTAAGTTGGCTTCCCAGTACTCCGATGCCCGACTGGTATTTCATGAAATTACACGTACAGGGGCTCTAAATCTTCAACACACAGTCGAAATTGATCAAGTGCGTCATTCTTCCTGTTTCAAACAGTGGAGCAAATTACCATCTTTTTATACTCACTGATAATTTCTATAAACAGTACACCGAGAACAAGCCAATGTAATAACAACGTATCTTAGCACACCGCATATCACCGTATTGGTCACACCCTGGTTCTCCCACTATCAAAACTGCCTATTGGGGAAAGATAAGTTTCCAGTGCGGTGAAAAACTTACCGTTGGACATTTTTAACATTTTTTAAAATTCTAGATCGGCTGAAGAAATATTTTTATAAATACTGACAGCAATCGATATCAGAGAATATGCAAAGCTCTTAATCACCGATATCGCCGATCGGGACAAAAGATGACCAAATATGAATCACGCGGCCTGTCTGACGGACAAGGTTTAAACCACTTGATGAACTAGCTATGAAACCACCGATTTAAATCAGCCTTACGCCCGATTTAGCTCCGTAATTAACAAACGATAAAAAACCGATTTATTTCGGGAGGCATTTTTATAAAACCGAGTCCAGACCCCGTTTTGAGTGTTGCTTTCTGTCACCGGATTGGCCGTTTACACACAAAATCAGAAAGTAGATAATCACGCATGATAACCGATCATAAACAGCAAGTAAAATTTAAAAATTAATATGACCGATTGGGGACCCGACAGTCATGTAACCGACCCCTTAGGCCTCCTTACAAAGCTGATAAACAGCTGCATATTATTGAAAACTTAAAACAACGTCAAATGTTTAGAGGACGGATTTAAACTGATAGTTTGGTGGTATAGGAGCTTACTGGATTCAAGATTTAAGGGCTTTTTTACAGTGGAATTAATTCATTCAGCGGCTGTACCTTTTGATTTCAAGCAGTTGCATAATATATGAGAAAAATTCATTTCATTAATTTTATTCTTACTTATTATTATTATTATTAATTATTATTAAGTTTATAGTTTTGCTAGACAAGATAACACATGTAGATAACACTAGAGTTACTTTTATTTCCTCCATATTTGACAGAAGCATACGGGCGAAAAAAAAACTCAACCGCTATATAGCAGTTGAGTGTTTTTTCCTATATGAATCAATGAAAAAACTCTGTACTGGCTATATATCATATATTCTTCAAAATGTTCATTGAAAGTGTACTGCGTATAATGGGTTAGTAAAGACGTGACCGAGACGACCCACCAGTCCACGGCATGCTCGGGGGCGGGGGAACAAAAAAAAACAAAACCCCGGGCGGGGTCGAATTAGATTTCTTTACTACCCTAGCACCGCCCGCCGCCAATCCCGCTCCTCCGCCCCACATACCCACCTCGAACAGAGCACACAACTGAACGAACCGCGCTCAGTCTCGTCCGCGCCCGAGCCCTCCGCCCAGGGTATTTATATATATACCGACGGAGACCGACCAAAGCGGAACGGACAAGCATAGGACGCTATCGCATTACTCACAGTAAGACGACGCACGTCGCGTTAGAAGTTCCATCCTATCAGACAAATATTGAGAAAGCACACCATTACGACTGTATACAACTGAGAACACCCGGCAGCGAGACATATGAACCCCAGACTCGAACCAGCTTCACGACTGTGATCGCACCGTGCAGTAAACTACCACAGCAGCAACCGCGCCACGGCACGCACGAGCCCCGCGGACGAAGGGAGCCGATCAAGCTGACCAAAAACTGAACGCGCGAACAGCGCAACCGGCGCGCGATGCTCCTGCGCGTAGCGGTGGAACAAGTCACCATCGTTAATGGGCATTCCAACGCGAGGCAGACTTACCCGTGAACTGGAGAGAAGTCCCAGCCTGCTGTATCCTGTCTGCGGGTGGGGCTGACACGGATATAACGATAAACAAGAAAAACACACGATAAAAAAGAAGAGAAAAAGGTTCTGTCACAGAACAAAACATTTTTTTGTCTGGCCTCCGTACTACGTGTCCCTACACCTGGGCTCCGACCTCAAAACAAGCCCAAAACCCGCAAAAACAAACAGGTTTCACAACACGCACCCTGACGACCGCCTTTGACTATAGCCAGAATAAAGGGCGGACGTACCATAACAAACACAACAAAACGTACACGACACCATAATAGAACACATCATTCTGCCGCTCGACTAACAAGAATAACAAAACGGTTTTTTTCCGCTCGCATCGGCCATCTTTGTCTTTTTCCAAATTCACGCGCTGGCGCGGGGGGAGGAAAAACCGCCCCACTCAACCGCCATGGCTTGGGCTCCCCGGCTCCCCACTCGCGGCCGCCCAGTCGTATAGGCAGCGAACAGCCTCTGTACGCTACGCATGGCCATGCGAAAAACACGACCGAGCCTCACCCTACGCCTAGACCGCGAAAACCGAGCAATCGCCGCAATCTCTGCAAATAAAAAAAAAAGCCGTGCCGCCCCTAAAAAACCGTCTCTTTTTTTCGACTTTTCACCCCCCCCGCCTTTTTTTCGCAGCAGCCCCACCCCGGCCGCCCCCTCCGACCCCTGACCGCTCACTATACTTGGGATCAACTAATGCTCAAGCAAGTAACAGTCACTGGCGTTAAAGAGCCCGCATCCCAAGCACGAGTCACCCAAGGAGGAGACATATCGAATCCACCGGCACGGGTGCAGCGACCTGACCGACGGCATAGCGAGCGGGACACGATCGTTGCCAGAACCCCACAAAGAAGCGCGTGACAGGCACGCTACCCCGTCGTTAGTCCGCTGAATGAACGTCGAGCTCGGCAGGGCGAACAGTATGCATGTAGATGCGGAACGTCCGATAGATCCCGTAGTGTCCCGCTCAGCTTAAATCAAAAGACATCCGCCTGAAGTAAAATTAATTTCCCACTGAAAAATAAAAAAACATTGGAACAGCTTTACAATCCGCCCTAACAATTTGATGTCTTATGTGTTATCTTTTCTTTTGCGCTCAGTCGAGCAACTTGAACAAACTGCCTTATCATGACACTGCTGTAACTGTAGCTGACGATTTATTTTTTATTATTTTATGTACTTTCATTTATTAACGCAGCTGAGTTATTTATTCTTCTGTTACACCAAGAAAAAAACATTATGCCATCGGATAGTTGGCTGAGCACATCCGGGATGGTTTTTGCAAGACTTGGTCCGACTTTATGGCCTCCGGCTTCATTGTGTGGTTAGAAGATAGAGGTAATAACACATCGCCTTATAAGACGTCGCCCCATCCAGTGGTTACTGATGCACATATCCAAACTTCCTTAACTAACTTTCGGTATGTTCATATTAATCTATAACAATCTACAATTGGAAGTGAAAACGCAGAATTTTATTTAACATGCAGTGATATAGCACAAAATTTTACACCATACAACATTGTAATACAACAATGTACATTCGTACACATGTATTGTCAATTTAAATATGTATATGCGAGAGGCTTGAAAGAAAGTTTATTATTTGAAATAGGGATGAGCGCTTAAAAGATATATACCAAGATCGAGATAAGCCATCAGACACTACCGGTACAAGATATGCATTTAACTTTGCTCAAACAAGAAACGCTAAAGGTGACACTTTAAGAGAACACAAGACAGTTAGTAGCAATTATAACCATTGTCTCTAAATACACCGCAACAAATCTAGCCTGTTCCGAAGTGGAATCAGAATCCACGGTGAGTAATGTCAGAGTCCTGAGCGATAGTTTCGATATACACAGATCCACACAGGCAGGTGAATGGACAGAAGGCATATCCAAACCTGTGAAATTACAAACAGAACATAAAAGCCAACTCTTGTCTTCGATAATCAAATCTTACGCTCATGTATATCATATAAGATAATGATCTATTATCAATCATTTGAGTTTTGCTATTACTAATATGGAGATATAAACTTATCGATTGAATTTAGTGTATGAAAGACACGATATCCTGAGACCGAAATACACTTCTCCCCGGACAGTACCTTAATTAATTACATGACTTTTTGTGTTTAAATTTGGTCTCGCGAACTTTTAAATGTAATTATGGTGTAAGCTTTCTCACGAGTATAACACTGTCGTTCGTTCGTTAGTCTGCTATCGCTTGTTCATTTTTATAGCCTGTCGCATGCCTACCTCCTCCTTTAATCATTCCGTTTTTCCCCCCCCAACTCCTTTTTTTCTTAGGTCTATCCCATACTCTTCCTATCTTCTTGAATAGTTCATTATTCCTTCATTTGTCCTTCCTTCCTCGTCTTTTTGTCCTTCCGTTCCTTCCTCTTCTTCCTTTTATCTTTCCGTTACTTTTTTACTTACTTCTTCCTTCTTCCTCATCCTTTCTTTCTATCTTCCTTTCCTTTTTCCTGCATCATTCCCTACATTCTTTTTACCATTCATTCTAATGATACAAAACATACTTCAATTGAGCTGTTACATTAAAATAGTGTATATTACGATAACCGGCGTAATCAATTCAGATTTTCTTCCACGCCTGTCCGACCGTGTGCGTAAGCAGAAGTTGGGTGCGCTACAGTAGTCCTGATATCATAAACGCATGTGCCACTCGTTTGAATGAACAGTCCGAGATGCGTTGCAGTAAGCAATAGTCACG
The DNA here is from genome assembly GCF_026571515.1 of Ruditapes philippinarum. Classification (NCBI taxonomy): domain Eukaryota; kingdom Metazoa; phylum Mollusca; class Bivalvia; order Venerida; family Veneridae; genus Ruditapes; species Ruditapes philippinarum. Next base: position 39,040 of record NW_026865717.1, read on the forward strand.
ACATTATGTACTCGATTAAAGATACTCGCTGTTTCTGAGAGTTTAACCTGCTGACTTTGAATACTCTGAATGTAGCGCTGAAATTGTCACTGCGGAGTCTGTGAAGTTATCAACAACAGATGCATAAATAGCTACTTCAAACATCTCAGTCTCATAAAATTATAGATAACATGATTGGGTGACGCATACTAAAGGTATATATCGTATAATCAATCATGCGTGATGAGAACAGCTGGACCGACACAAGACGAACCTGACTGTGCATCCATGTAGTTAACACGTAAACGGTGGCAAACAGCGAGAACCCAGGTAACCGAAGAGCAGCTGCACGAATTCACACGACAGAGCATACGCAACACTAAGCTGACCAAGACGAGAATAATATTTTTCCAGACATTGCTCCAAACTTAACCAGAACAATGTAATGTGCGATCTAGCGAGTAGAACGGTATTAAGCCTCAATATAGGTAAGGAGATATCAACTATTAATATACACCAATACAGTTCTAATGCTTTATTCAATATGTTACAACTAGTAGTGATACACGATCATGAGCATAAACCATGAAGTTAGAGTAGTGAGTCTAAGAGACACTTCCTAAGGGGCTAATTTTGGAAAACTGTTTGTGGTTGAATATATTACATTAATTATAGACAAAATCTGTAATGTCGGAGCGTTGGTAGCTAAACAACTATAGTTTTACCTCATACAGCAGTATAGAACAGAAATAATCAGTTTATTTTCGATCAATATTGTCTAACGTCGGGGGTTTAAACAGAGTTCGGTTTGAAAATACAAAGCTGTTTTTTTCTCAAAAGATGTCTAGTTGAATGACAGTGTACTATCCTTTTTTGTTTATGAAACAACACAAAAAACAAACAAAAAACCAATCAAAAAAACCGCGTTATCATAGCTTTGTGCAGACGTCTCTTAAGTACACCAGTGTGAACTAGTCGAGTGCACAAACTCACATATATACTCATAATCTACAGACAGTCCGACGCTCCGAAGTCCTTTATTTGTGACAAAACATGGCGAGTGCAATCAAACTTATGCAATCACGCGTTCGTCTTGTCTGTACTGAATATACGTATATTTGTTCCAATGACCTTAAATGATCGTCCATGTTATATAAAGAATTATCATATATAATGCAAAAAATCGTTACATGTCATTTTTGTAAATTTTCAAGTGAAAAATAACAATATCGCGTTAATATTTTCGTTTACGACATTCGTTACTCATTAAATTGTAAGAAAGAACACTTGTTTCTTCTTGAAGATTTGGGATCCAAGATTTTGTAGCTTCATAAATATAAAGTTATTTCACTCTTTTAAAAAGAACTTACAAATTAAACCAAAATCAAAGACACAGTTTACAAAAATCATGAACGTCCAATTTCTCGATAACTCGGATAATTAGCAACGTCAACCGTAGACTCATTGACGTCACCATGTTTCAACGAATTTACAGTGACTCTCAAGAGGAAGGAATAACATACGTGAGTTATTCAGACTGTAGATTGCGACATTAAGTACAACTGGCGTTCAGTTCATGTAATTATTAGTCATTTGTCTCCTCCATTTCTATGAAACAAAATAAGTTCTAATAAGTTCTAAATGCTTACATTCAAAAAATTTGAACCATTAATTTAGTTTTTGACCGAAATTGTTTTCAAAAAATTTAAAATCGCAAAAGTACATAAATTAGAGACATATTTATTTCTTCTGTTTCAACAATAATATAGGATATTCAAGTTTTTTTTATCTAATAACACAGGATTTTCTTACATCGAGTGTTTGAAAATAAATATCTTCATATGGCGGAAGCACGAGTGAAATCATCATAATTTCAACCCAACATCAAATAATCCTGTAAATGAAAAAAATCTGTTTATTTATACATTTTTTTTCCTCTGCTTATGTCTGACATTACAATTTTGAAACCGCTTTCCCTTAAATATTGTGCACTGGCAGAATTAAAGAAAGTAGTTCGGCACCAAGAAAATAAGCGAAAATATGTTTCACTGCAAGTGAAAAAATAAATGTTTGTTAATATTATGTCAAAATACTCATGTTATGCCACATAAGGTAGATCAACAATCGTAGCAAAAATGGTTAAACATAATTACAGGGAATTATATACTTGGCTTTCAGGTGATTTTTACGCGTGAAACTTTCTGCACACGCTAGAAATGTCTTGCGATCGTACAGTCAGAATTTCACATATTTACTAAACTCGTTAAAAGAATATTTTGAGATATATATAGCTTATGATAATATCCATAACTGAATGTAGAATTAACATATACAATCAACTCTCTATATACCTCACGTCACGTGACTAGCTTTAAATTACATCATATGAACCAAATACAAGGCAATTATTCGGTATGACGGCCCATGCAATAATTAAGGGGAGCTGTAATAAGTCAATAATGCTAGGAGCCCATTCCTTTCTAGAAGTGATCTCTCTATTAAAGCAGTTCTATAGAAAACAAATTGAAAGGGTTCTGAAGAAAATGTACATTTATTTTGCTTTAAATAAAATTTCTAGGTAATTAAAAACAAAATTTAATGAATCAAGAAAGTACGGTGTCACGTTAAGGCCATCCCCGCATACTTATATACCTAAACAACGATAATGCGATACGTACTTTTGCGTGTTTTGCGTGTTTTTGACTTTTCATCATCGTAGTATCATCGTTGTTACAGTGTAAGAATATGCGGAGATGTCCCTAACGTGACACCGTAAGAAAAACAACTCAATCTTGGTGGGTCTTTAAACCACCCAGTTTCATGAGAATGATAGTATAAAGTCAAATACTGATAAATTCATAGATTAGTTATCATTTTTCATTGTAAATAACCTCGACTTGAACTAAATATTGTACAGCTGGCAATGACTTCAAATAACTTGTAACTGGTTCATATATGTTAGCATATTCTTTGTTTTTATTGATTACATTTAAAATAAATCCTGGATGAAATTTTCAAAAATGAAATTTCAATTGTTTCTAACTGTGAAATGAAGTATGAGTGAAAATTAAAAATAAATATTTCAGTATATCATTGAATTTAACATGTACGTAGTTTTATCTTCATTAGGTTTGTCTATCTAATAGTGTTACTTCATTATATTTATGGTAAAAACAAGCATCAAATATATTTTTATAAAAAGTTTTCGAAGTCGCATCCCAGATCCAACATGTTTATTTTGCAAGAACATGAAACGTTCAATTTTGCTTTGGCTCCAAATATCATTGCAAATTACAAATCGATTCGACATTTAAAGTACATCACTTTAAATCGCATATTTTAAGTTTCATATCCAACACATAATTTTGCAATCTTACGCACAGTATGGCTGACGTTATCGCTATTGTTATGTATATAATGTAGATACTTGTTTAATATAAGTAGTTACAAAGTTCATTTTTATCATAGATGAAAATAGGTTGCTCGTCGTCCTTGTTCAAACGTGGCCACTTGAGACTAGATTTGAGCCGTGTCACGACAAAACCAACATAGTGGGTTTGCGACCAGCATGGATCCAGACCAGCCTGCGCATCCGCACAGTCTGATCAGGATCCATGCTGTTCGCTTTCAGTTTCTGTACTTGTAATAGAGTTGGTAAGCGAACAGCATGGATCCTGATCAGACTGCGCGGATGCATGCTGGCCGCAAATCCACTATGTTGGTTTTGTCATGACACGGCTCAATTATATACTACTATACTAGTACGTCACGTTATTGTCCTCAATATTAACATTCTAATTTATCAGTCGTATTTTCGGATTATTAGATTTGAAAGTTGACAAAAATATGTGATCAGGAAGTTTATTGTTTTAATCATAGGAAAAAGTTAGAAATAGTTCAGATACATTTTTGTTTCAAAATGGAATACACAACGCATACACAGGGTATAGATTTTACTTTTGTCCTAAATACATGTATGTCTAAATTGTATCGTCTATTTACCTAATATTTAATGCCTCTGAAATGCTTTTTTTTTTCGTTTGTCAAAAGCTTTTATTTTTAATGTCTTGTTTAATAGTTTCCAAAAAAGTTACTTATTAGTCAATTACTTGAACCATCGTGTACTACTGTTGCTTTTTTGCAATTAATAAAACGTATAGTGATTTAGTATTTTGTACGGAAGTCAAAATACTTTACATAGTTAACATTTTGCTATTTGTATGACAAATGATTTCACATGCTCCACATTCTTCTGGAGATAAGTATCTAAATTTTTCTGAAACCATTATTTTAACGTTATGAGACTTTTGTAAATGTGTTGTTTTTTTTTTTCGTATCTGAGACATAATATGCTTCGAAAACGAACGCAACATTAATTCAACTATACATGTTATCAACATAAGTATTTTCATACTTTACATATGAATTAACATGTAAATTCATATAAGGAAGAACAACTCTACACCGAACATAGACGATTGGACAGTGTTGCATTTTGACTTAAATCATTATTTTTCTTCCTTCAGGTCCGTGTATGCTGTCTGTGTTCAGTAAGACATTAGGATATGTTTTGATAGGAACCATGACTGTCAGTAAGTAATAAACATAATTTAGCTTATTTTATTAAGCATATGAATCTCAATCTGCGGATGCATCAACATTCTACCAGTTCATGTTAAATGTTGAATTATGTTAAGCCGGTGATAGGGGGTGTGGACGGTAACTTGCACTTTCCAGTACCGTCCATGAAAAGGCTAATCAATCCGAACCTGCAACATTTACAATTTTGGCTTTCTTTAGGGATTCTTATTTTCTCTACTCATTCGGCTTCTGTCCGTTTCTTTCTCCATTGTAGGCAATCGTTCATTTCTACAATGTTATTTCAATCTAAAAACACATTTTTTTTTACTTCTACGGATTTCTTTTTTAGGTCTGATACCACAAATTGTAAAGATATTGAGAAAGCGGAGTGCTTCTGGAGTCAGTTTCGTTAGTATTTTGTTGACGCTGGAAGCGTCTTCGGCAACTGTCGCTTACGCCATACAAAAAAGATTTCCTGTAAGGTAAGCCACTGTTTTATACATTATTACAGCAAATTATCCTGTTCAAACGGATAGAACAAAGGAATAGTGAAATATTACAACATTTTGATCTGCACTGACTCAACTTTTTTTTTCTGATAATTTAAGAAAAAATGCATTCATACATATTTGAATAAGCAGTAGGAGGGCCTTCGTGGTGAGGAGTGATCGCGGGTGGAGCCGCCACGAGTGCAGATCTTGATGGTAGTACTGTAGTAAATATTCAAACGATAATGACATTGCTGGATTATGATACTGTTTAAATAGTTTGTATATTAACGATTAAGACGTATAAATTACATCTAATGATAACAAGAACTTTGATATTTTAGCCTTTCTCAATATAAATATAAAATTATAATAATTACAGTCTGAATAAAAACATCATTAAGGGAGGAAAAAACATTTGCGGTGGTTTTAAATATTGAATAAAAAGGTTGCTGACAGAAACGTGTTTAATTAAAATGTTTAGGACATATTAATTTCTGCAAATTTCTCTACGTGCTGTCATGTATGTGTCTCATTATAATTAATTAACTAATTTGTTCTTATTTTTATGCGTTGCTTCTTAAGCCAAGAAATAAAATAAATCTAAATGTAGGTCTACGCTATTTAGTAAATACTAAATTCTTTTTTTGTTCGATCATTCGTTCTTTCGTTCCTTTTTTTATTTTTCTATATTAATTTCCTTTTCTTTACTTGTCCTTTATTCCTTCCTACATTCTATCCTACCTTTATACGCTCCTTTGTTTGTTCGTTTATTCCTTCATTCCTTCGTTTGTTCCTTCCTTAGTTCGTTCCTCCGTTCGTTTGTTTTTTCCTTCCTTCCTCCTTCGTTCTGGTATTCCTTTGTTCCAAGACTGGCTTCAGTGCGCCCAAATTTCATCCACTTAACACTCAATAATCGACTTTTTTCATAAGGATAATTCCTCTATTCCATTTATTCTAAAGCTATCAACTTTTCAGTAAAAACAAAACTTGTTTGTCATTTTTTTATTCTTTTTGTGGACATTCATTCTTTTCTTCCGAGACATTATATTCTATCAATTTTTTAAGAAGTTTGAACCCGTTCACTATTGACCATGATTTCTCTGTTTACTTGCAGTGCATGGGGTGAGAATATAGTACTGATGCACATGAATGTGGTGCTGATTTGCCTCCTACTACGCTACAACAACAAACTGAAAACATCTATAACTTTTCTAGCAATATATATATTGTTTATGCTATTAACTGCTGTGGCCAACTGTTCCCAGTCAGCTTGTATGGGGCCTATATCTATTAAGCATGCCTGCAATTGCTGCAAGCAGGGTAAGTTAGCGTTTGTTCAAATATTAATCATTCGGCACAGGCTTTCGAAAACAGAATGTTTCTCTCTGAGTCTTTTAGCAAAGTAAATACTTATTACACGTATAACCAAATACTTGTTCCATGTTGAGTCCGGTAATTGTGCCATATAATTATCTTATTCATGTAAGTGTTAAAATGTATTTTAATTTTGCAACATACTTTACTTTTTTGTTCGTATTGATTTCTGTTGTGCGCAATAATGGTTATGGCATACGATTCAATTTGCTGTTTACATCAGCTTTGTTTTACGTCATTTATCAAATAAAGAGTTTAGTTAATTTTTCTGTTCCCCTAATTATGATTCTTGACTTTCACTTGCAGTTAATACAAATGTATAAAAACCGGAAGACAAAAGATCCAGGTCAGCTTTCAGCAACTACGGCATTTTTATGTATATTCCAAGGGTTCGGACGCCTTACGACGTCAATAGTTACAACCGGTGATGACGTCATGATATATACCTTTGCTGTCGTCACGCTATTAAACATTCTTCTCTTTTTACAAGTGATATATTACAGACGAAAACTGAAGAAAGTTTCTTGAGATAGTAAATGACTTATGACTCGAAGTCTATTGGAAGTAGACTTGCTTTCAAAAATATAGGTAACAAGCGTTGGGAAAGCTACTCGGGCAAAATGTTTAGTCTTTGAAGAACCGCTAACTGTTTCCAGAAAAACAAATGAAGATGTAAGAATGAGAAGATACCGCTTCTGTCGGGTCGCCAACAGCGGGCGATGGTCAAACCGACAACCTTCCACCGGTAGCTGGGTGGCAATTAGTATACATTTTAGTCAGTCAAAGGTTCATAAAGTTGACAGAAATTTACCTTTGCATTATATGTATGTCGGTGGTCACTTTCAAAATGGGCCAATGTTTCATATTTATATATGTAATTAAAAACTTTTTTTCGGGAGATACCTTCGTGATAATGCGCTTTGAAATGGAGTGATATTGCTATTTAATAAAGAGTGCTGATTTATTGATGTTAATTAAAAAACAATTGACCTATAAGTATTTGCTGTTATGTGTTCGTATGTCGCATTTTCAATTTGTATGATGCATATTTTTATGTTATTTTGTACTTGATGGAAACTTTATTTCAATCTTAATAAATCTTGAAAATCTGTTGAAAGCCTTACATGTTATTGCTGCTGCTGCTGCTGCTGCTGCTGCTGCTGTTATTGTTGTTGTTGTTGTACATCTTTATACATTGAAGTTTTAGTATTCGACTTAATAGGCAAATGCTTGATGTTTTTTATTTTTAAATATATCTTATAAGAAAGAAACCGTCATATTTCAATTTCCATAGTAAGCCAGTACTAAACAAACGGACGTTTTTCAAAGAAGCCCACTAGGAATCTTTAAATAATCCCGTATTTTTGTTGCAGTTATATAAGAAACTGGTTATCATAAAAATAACACAAATCTACACCCAAAACGTGCGTAAATTCATAAAGATTCCTAGTGGGCTTCTTTGAAAAACGTCTGTTTGTGTAGTTTATGAATTCTCATGCAATGTATGAGAATTCATAAACTACATTTGAAAAAATAAGTAATCAAGTTGTAGTATAGCTACTTTCAATCTAAAACAAGAGCTGTCAGTAGGACAATCTGCTCGTCTATTCTTATTCTTTGGTAGTAATACAAAAGCTCGGATAACGTAGCATTTTCGTACGGTGGCACAGAGGTGACATGTGGGTGTCTTTATTTATCTCGTTCCCACGAGATAATAAGTCGTTCCCACAAGATAATATCTCGTTCCCACGAGATAATTATCTCGTTCCCACGAGATAATAAGTCGTTCCCACGACATAATATTTCGTTCCCACGAGATAATTATCTCGTTCCCACGACATAATATCTCGTTCCCACGAGATAATAAGTCGTTCCCACGACATAATATCTCGTTCCCACGAGTTAATTATCTTGTTCCCACGAGATAATATCTCGTTCCCACGAGATAATTTCAGCCAATCAAAACTCAGTATAGTGGAAAAATTAAAAGTTATTTCCCTTTTTTTAACAAATGCTAAAATGGACTTTAACAATCAGGCTAATATTAGAAACCTTATATCAAGATACTTTCATGAAAGATTGAATTACCGGCAAATAGTGACTGTGTTGCGAGAACAACATGGGATAATTATTGTCAATAAGACATTTATATAGACTTTTAAGGTCTGAAGGACTTCAACGAAGGTCGTACTCTGATCCATCTTCAGTTATAGACTTCGTCCAGAATGAACTCCAACATTCAGGCCAGCAACACGGATACAGGATTATGCGTGAAAGATGTCTGGCAAATGGTTTATATGTTCGATCAGGCGACATAGCAACCATTCTCCGTATAATGGATCCCGAGGGTAAGAAAATAGCACACCCGTCTTTATAAATGTATAGCCACAAATAACAAAATGTCATGTAAAAAACTTGAGACACAGACATGACAACAAACGTCATATTTATAAGACTTTCTTTTCTGTATCCATTATCATATATTCCTTTATGTTATTTGATGAACAAAAAGCCTCTTCTGTATGAACTTCATAAACGCACTACCCAATTAAAGGAGAAATCACACAGCATCCAGCAGTATCAAAGCCACATGATCCCTATGCGACCAAACATTCACTTTGTTAAAGGGTAAACCCAATAGCAACGATGTTGGCCTATAAACATGAGAATACATACAGGAGAGAAATACTTTAAATGCGACGTGACGTGAGAATACAAACAAGAGAGAAATACTTAAAATGCCACGAGACGTGAGATTACATACAGGGAGAGAAATTCTTTAACTGCGACGAAAAATGAGAATACATACAGGAGAGAAATACTTGAAATACGACAAGACATGAGAATACATACAGGATAGAAAATCTTTAACTGCAACGAGACATGGGAATACATACAGGAGAGAAATTCTTTAACTTCGACGAGACATTAGAATACATGCAGGAGAGAACTTCTTTAACTGCGACGAGACATGAGAATACATTCAGGATAGATATTCTTTAACTGCGACGAGACGTGAGAATACATATAAGAGTGAAATACTATAACTGCGAAGAGACATGAGAATACATACAGGAGAGCAATAATTTAAATGCGACGAGACGTGAGAATACATACAGGAGAGAAATTTTTAACTGTGACGAGACATGTGAATACATACACGAGAGAAAAATACATACTGGAGAGAAATTCTTTAACTGCGATGAGACATGAGAATACATACAGGAGAGAAAAAATCTTTAACTGCGACGAAACATAAGAATATAAACAGGACAGACATTCTTTAACTGCGACGTGACATGAGAATACATACAGGAGTGATTTTTTTAAATGCGGTGAGACGTGAGAATTCATATAGGAGAGAAATTCTTTAACTGAGACGAGACATGAGAATACATACAGGAGAGAAATTCTTTAACTGCGACAAGACATGAGAATACGTACAAAAGAGAAATTCTTTTACTGAGACGAGACATGAGAATACATACAGGAGAAAGATACTTTAAATGTGACTTGAGGTGGAGAATACATACAGGAGAGAAAAACTTTAAATGCATTTCTTTAAATTACACCACAATATTGGGTCGTAGGGTCGTTATTCTTTGGGGTCACAATTCTTTGCAAGGGGTCACTTTGCTTCACGTGAGTGAGTTGTAGCCTTTCAATATTATGATTTTATGACCGGAGATCATTATTTTGTCATTATTCTGTTGGGATCACTCTACTTCGTTACCCTCCCAGAGAATAAACAAGGGGGACTGATTCACTGATTCTGCTTTTTATCTTCTTGGTTAGTGCTCAGTGACTAAGATCTAGATGAATGTACCACCCACATGTCACCTCTGTGCCACCGTATGAATGGGATATCTATTGGTGCCATTGCGCCGGACGGACCGGCCTACAGCTTGGACTGGTGTCAATAATTTATTCCAATGACCATTGACTAAACAATAGGGCCCTTTTGGCAGAAATTAATCAATGGAATTGGCACTAATTTTAATTTCTATATTTTTCGTCCTGAAAAAAAAAAACCAAGAAAGGCCCCTACCCGAGTTACGGGACTATACAAACTGCTGCTAAATGTATCTGTATCATAAAACTGCAATTTAGAATTATTCTAGTATAAATTAACAATACATGATTTGAAAGAAAACTCCCGATATTGAAATCAGCAAATGGTTTAAAAAGAAAGGAAAAAGGGAAGTAACTTTTTGTTGCGTTTTTTAACAAAGACGGATTGAAGCGCAAAAAAAAGGGGAATTTAACCTTTTCCTTCAACATTGAACTTTTTCATTGGTAATTTATCTTGGGTTCCCACCAGAATAATTATTCCTCTGGGGGAACAAGATTAAATTATCCTCGGGAACGAGATAATAAGTTCGTGGGAAACGAGATTATTATTCTCGTTTGGGAACGAGATAATTTAACTAGTGGGAACGAGATAATAAATCGTGGGAACGAAGAAATTATGTCGTGGGAACGAGAATTTAATTAATCGTGGGGAACGAGGGGTAGTATTTATGTTGTGGGGAAACCGAAATAAAAAAAAAGGACACCCACATGTCACCCTCTGTGCCACCGTATTTTCGAAGCTTTAAAAAGGGCGCCATAATTCAAAGGAAATCCTTGTCGGATTTGGGTGTTGGACAATGACCTCCTATTATACTCTTAAATAAGTTTGTGTGAAGTTTCAACCAATTCCCTTTAGTAGTTTTGAAAATGCTTACACGCAAAACCTAAGAAATGTTAACGGGGACGCCGACGCCGGGGTAAGTGCAATAGCTATCCTTATTTTTCGAATAGTCGAATAAACAAGGGAAGACAAAGGGACCAAGAACTAACAAGAAAAAACCTCACAAAAAAGGGAAAACTTATGTAATTTTTGTCAGGAGAATTTTTGTTTTTTAAAAGGGGTAACCTTCCCTTTCACGTTTGTTCAAATTTTTAAAGCCCCCGCCATTGAATGGACCGGGGCAAAAATAGTGGTTTCCGTTTCCGGTAAATTTCCCTCTTCCCTCCTCCCCTCCTTCCGTTTTTCCATCATTCTTCCCTTCCGTCATCATCATTTCCCTTCATTTTTAAAAACGGTTTTTCCCCACATTAACTCAAATTTAACTAAAAGGATATGTCATTTAAAAAATATTTGGTCAAGTTTTATTTGGTTTATGGTTCGATGATTTTTTGGGGGGAGTTATGCCCTTTTTTCTTTTTAAAAAAAATAAAGAAAAATTTTTAGGTTTTTCCCTTTATTAAACTCCCCCAAAAACAAACATTCAACTCAAAATTGGGGATTGGGGTATTGTCGAAAAATTACAAAGGGCAAGTTTCGGGGAAATTTTTTTTATGGTTTGATGATTTTTGGCAGAATTATGCCCCTTTTTTCTTTGAAATAATATTAAATTTTCAGTTTCCGTTAATTATCTAAAATTTTTTCAAAAAATTCCCAAAAAAACTTAAAATTGGAAAATTTTCATTTAAAAAATACAATTTTAAGTTTGTTTTGGGCATGGTTCGATTGATTTTTGCCCGGGGGTTTTGCCCCTTTTCTTTGAAAAAATTGAAAATTTTCAGTTTTTCCCCCCATTATTCCCAAAGGGGGACAACAAAATTAACTCAAAATTTGGGAATTTTGGATGCGGGCAAAGGGAAAAGCGGGAGGCCCAAATTTTAAAATTAAATCATGGTTTTAATGATTTTCCCTCATTTTTCCCCCTTCCCCTCCTTTCCCCCTCCTTCCGTCATCCATCATTCTTTCATGCCGTTTTCCATCAGTTTCCGGGGGTTATTATCCTTTTGAACGGGTTGCACCAACATTTAAAAAATTTGACATATGGATTTTGATGGGAAAAAAACAGGGTGAGATATCCGGGAAATTTTTGGGCAGGTTCGTTTATTTTTTTGGGAGAGTTATGCCCCTTTTTTACTTTGGGGAAAATAATATTGGGAAAATTTTTAGTTCCCCCGGGGGTTTTTTATCTCCCAAAAGGTTTCAAAAACATTTTAAAAATCAATTTGAATATGGATATGTTTTTTGGATGCCCAGGCCAAGGGGTTTGAATTTGGTCATGGGGGTTTAAAAGATTTTTTCCCGAGTTGGGTCCTTTTATTTGAAAAAAATATGAAAAACATTTTGATATTATCTAAACCCCAAAAGGTTACATTTCAACTTAAATTTTTTACATTTTGGGGTATTGGGCAAAGGAATGGGCAGGTCAAGTTGGAATTTTGGTCTGGGGTTTTATGATTTTTTTCCCGAGTTATTTCCCCCTTTACTTTGAAAATAATATAGATACGGGGCATCTTTGGAAAAAGAGTTTATGTTTGATTTTGGGGGCGTGGGTTTAATATTTTTAGACAAACTTTATCTTTCCTGAATGTTTGGAAAAAAAAAATTTTAAATAAAAGTTTTTACACTTTATACTTTTTAGCCCTTTTTTTGGCTACAAGTTTTGCAATATGCCTATTTTTAAAAAGGTTTAAAACTTTTTTTCGTGCCTTGAACATTGATGAAAAATGATTTTGTTTAAAATTGAAAAGGGTTTTAAGGGGTTTTAATTAAAATAAAAAAAATAATTTTTTGCACCATCTGGGAAAATTTTTTGGGATCGGGGGGCACGTGGCCTTTAGGAAAATTTTTTAGTTTATTGATTTTTACATTTTTATTTTATCTTTTGTCCTTCTTCCAGTGTTTTTTTCATTTTTTTTAAAGTTTTTTTTTTTGAGAAAATTTAAATTTTATTTATTAAAGAAAATTTTTCGTTGTTTAAAGTTCCTGGGGAAAAATGAGAAAAAAAATCCTTCTAAACGGTTTTTTTCCAATTTTTAACGATATTGAATTTCCCCCATTAACAAAAGCCCAAATTTTAAAAGTTTTTAGCCAGAAAATTGACTTTTTAAAATACATATTTTTTAAGATTTTATTTAAAACTATTCCCGAAAAAAAACCCATCTGACTCTTCGGGGAAAGGGCTATGTTCAAAAAAGAAAATTTGATCCCGAATAGAACAAAAATTTGTTTACTATTGGGTTTTTTGGGTATAATTTATTTTGATTTAAAGAAAATTTTTTATTTTTGAACAATAATTTTTTTGAGACGAATTTTCTTTTAAAAACATTTTTCCCAAAAAAAAATGGGCCCGAATTATATTCCCCAAATAAATTTTTCCCCCTAAAAAACTCTGAACAAGCAAGAAGATTTTTGGTTTTTTTGGTAATTTTTTTTTTTTTTCCCCCTAGGTTTTCCCCCTTTTAATTTACCGGTTTTTTTGATTAAAAAAAATATAGCCTTTTTTCCACCCCATTCTTTTATCAAATTTCCCAATTTTTTTGGTTATGTAAAAATTTTAATTAAATTTCAAAAAAGGTTTTCGCACGTGAAAATGGCGTGCAAAGGGAAATTTTTTTTACACTGCTTTTCCCTTTTTTCTCTTTTGACCCGTGAAATTAAAAACTACCCAGGAAATCGTTTTATTTGTACGGTTGTTTGGAAAATTAAAAGGGCAAAACGTTAAAACACGAAATTCCATGGGCGTTTCTACTAGCAGGGAAAAGTCCCCGTTTCCCCTATTTACCCCGGGGACGCTTTTATCAAAGGCGCCAGGGAAAAACTTAGTAATGTATAAAGACATTAAAGAATTTACACCGTTTACCAAAAGGGAACCAAAATGAAAAGGGATTTCGTGTAACCTTTTCGTTCAAAATAAAAAAAGGGTATTTAAATTTTTTAAAACCAAAAATATTTCCGCACAGCCTAATCCAAAAACATTTTTAAAAAAAAAAAATACAAAACTTTAAAAAGGGCAGATTTTCTTTCAAAATGGCTTTGTGCCCCAGGTTTTAAAAGGAACCCAAATGGTTATATTGAAAAATCAGTATTCTAAAGACAGTGCCCAAAGTACAAATTGGTTTTTATTTTCACTATTTTTAACACATTTTTTTAAAAATAAATTGCTTTAAAAAAGATGGTTTTAAAAGGTTAACCCTTTAGAAAATTTTCATTTAATTTTTGGGTAATCCCAAAAATTTTATGCTTTTACGTACAGGAAAAATTTTTTATTTTAAGCGCTTATAATCAAACCTTTTTAAACCCCTTTTTTAAAATTTAAATTTTTTTTTTTAAAATTTTTATTTTTGGGGTGTTTATGTTGTAATGTTTTGATGACGTTGGGGAAATATTAATAAATTATATTATAAAATAAGGGTCAGTATTTTAGATTTATATTTTTGGTTATAACAAAACATTTCATAATTTTTATTTTTGGGTGTCGAGTAGTTCCCATAAAATTTTCCCGAAAGTTTTGAAAAAAAGGTCATAAAGGGCCCCTTAAAACGTCACCATGGGGAAAGTCTAGTTTAACAAGATTAAGTTACCAGGACATTTCTACCCTTCCAAGTTTTAAAGATTTTAAACACATTTGAAGGGACCAGGCCCTATAATTTTTAAAAAAACATGCATGCCCAATTTTCTAAATTTTTCGGCTTGTCTCATTTTATGGGTTTTTAGGGGAAGATGGGTTTTATTAACTATTTTACATGTTAGGAAAAACCCCAAAGGGCAGGGTCAATTTTGAAAACCCAAAGGCTATTATTCAAAATCTTTACAGGGGGCCTACTAGATTTTTTCTGCTTTTAAAATCTGAGCTTCCCAACTTTTTTTTACTAAAACATTACATTTTACATAATACTAAATTTATTTAAAAAAAACCCATGACCCACAGAGACAGCGGTATTTTTTAAACCCAAATGCCCATTTTTTTTGAAAAAGCAAAGAAAGGGGCCCCTAAAATGATTTTTCAAAACAAATTTCTAAAACTCTTATGGCTAAAGGGGGGGAAATTTTTTTTTAAAAATTTTTAAAAAAACACTCGTACATATAAGAAAAAAAACATTAAAACCCCCCTTGGGCTAGGCCCTATTTTTGAGAAAACCCGAGTTCTGCATGGAAGTGAATTTTTTTTCCCAAATTCAAAATTTAAAAAACAAAATAAGGGGCCAAATTCCCCAGGGAAATTTTTTGATATTATTTAAAACCCTTTTGTTTAGAAGAAGTTGTTCCCCCAAAAAAAGGGGGGACGGGAAAGGACGCTGGGCGACGGAAAGGTGGGAAAAGACAATCCTTTTATCTTTTTGTATTTTTATGCCCTGTTAATTTAAAAGAAAAGGTTTTTGAATATTTTTTTTCTCAACCAATTTTTTGGGCCCGTTTTAGTAGCCCATCGGGTTTGCAATAAAACCCGGGAATTTTTCCCCTTAATTTGCTATCCTTGTCATCTATTGCATTTTGTTCTTATTGACATCTGTTCCAATTAAAAATAAACAATTTTTTCAATAAGGAGAAAATCCTTGTTTGTGATCAAAAAAAATTTTAACTGGAAAACCCAATGTTTAATTGAGGGAAAAAAAAAATTGTTTTTACTAAAGGGCCCTTGACTCGCATCACGGCTTATAAAAATTTTATTTTAAAATCAATTTCCTTAACTTTGATATTTGTTTAAAGGGGTTAATTGCAAAAAAAAAGGCGTAGTTACGATAAAAATATATTAAAATGAAATATATACTGTAACCGTAAATTTAATTTAAAAAAAAAAAACAATTGCAAATTTTAAAGTACAAGGGAATTTAAAGCCAAAAATTCCCTTTTTTTTTTTCTTGGTTTGGGGTTCCCCGTTGCCCAAATTTACCCTTTAGACATAAGGCAAGCTTTACGGTGGTTTTTAAGACCTCGACCCCCCCCCAACCCTCCCTTTCCCTTTCAACAGTCAACAGTGGGGCAAATTTAGTAGACCCCAAAAAGTTTGGGTTTTTCTTCCCAACATAAAAAAATATCCTGAGTCGAACCCAAAAAGTGTTGGGGAAAAAGTTTTGGGCGATTTTTATTTTTGGAAAATATTTGATGGTGAAGTAGCGTTTTTATTTTCGGCCTTTTTTATTTTTTTATTTTTACAATTTAATGCACTATTTCCGTATTTAAATTTTTCATATCGGGAACCCCCGGAGTGCTGTTTGAGAGGTTGGGTTTGTAATGAATATATTCCGTTCCTTTTAAAAACGTTTCATGAAACTAATAAAATCTAATAAAACTAATTTGGCGGGTTCCCCCAAATCCCTGCTTGTTTTGACTGGTTGTTTTCGGGGGGGTTTCCGTTTTTGGAACTTTGTGTAGGGGGGTTTTTTTCTAATAATTTATTTTTACGTTTATCGTTTAAGCTTTTTTTTCCTTTACGAAACTATTTTGCATTTAATCATGTTTAAAAGGGGAAAAGCAAAACTGAAAAGAAGGGCATGGGTTCGATATTTTTCTTTTGCAAAAAACACGCCCGTTTTTAAATCACAACGAGGGGGAAAAAGTCCATCTTAAAAAAAGTTTGGGGAGAACTTCCCCCCTTCCCCGTTTTGGGACCCATCTTTTTGGGGCGTTTTGACACGATAAAAAAGGTGATTTTCATAATTTTTGAAGAATAAAAGAAATTTATTTTTAAAAATATTGGAATGCAGTTAGTTTGCGATGTGGGTTTTCTGAGTTGGGATTGTAAAATATTGCCTGGGTTTGGGGACCAAATTTGATAGAAAAACCGTCGACGCAGTCACTTTGGGGTAGAAAGGAAAAAACCTTTGGGGAAAAACTTTTTCCTTGGACCTAATTTTTAAAATTGAAAACGTTCCCATTCTGGTTGAGTTTTTGTGCATTCTAACCTAAAACAGATGCCCACAAGTCTTTTAAAGTAAAAATTTTTTTCTTTAAAATGTCATAGAAACCCAAAAATATACTTTTTTTTTCTTTAATTTCCCCGTTGTGAGGGACCAAAAACCTCGTTGTGAGCAAGGAAAACCCGCGCAAAAGCTTGTCTTTGGGTTTTTAAAATGTAATTCAAAATTTTGGGAAGAATAACAATTTTTTAATCTACAAAAAAGCCCAAACAAAAAAGTTTTTGTACAATAGTTTTTTTTTGAAATAGTTCTTCTTTTTCTTTTTTTGAAAATTATTCTTCATATCACTATCATCAGATTAACAGAAGAATAATCAGTGGAGGAAAATCAGGTATTTTATTTTGTATACATGTTTTAGTGTGGACGAATAAACTCAGGGGGTGTTTATGAAATTTCAACAATTTCACAATCTGTGTGATCCCCAACATTCATGGTTTATCCGAGCTGAAGATGCCCAAGTTATGAAAAAACAAGAACTATCACGGTAAGTTGACAATGCCCCTAAGTGGTGCTTTGTCTTTGATTTATGGCCCAGATAATTATTTTTTGGAAAAATTGATCTTCAATGTGAAGGTATTCAAGGTCAATGTAAAATAAATATGGGTCATTGGGAAAGGGTCTTGTCCAAAAAAGGGCATTGTGCCAAATATGAATTAATTCCCCTTTACTTATAAAGAGGTTTTTGCCCAAAGTTTAAAAATTTTTTTGGGAAAAAAAAAACAGGTCCTAGGAAAGGGGCTTGTGCTAAGGGGGGGTTTTGGTTTCAAATAGAATCAAATCCGTTTACTAATAATGAAGTTATGGCCAATGTTAAAGTTTTTTGGACAGATTGACGGCTGACGACGACAGTTCAAAAAAATATGCCCCCCTTTGGGTTATGCACAACGACTTGCAAAGAAATGCTGCTGTGCAAAAACGTTTTAATTGCTATGGTAGATTGAAAATTATTTTTTCACCATCTGAATTACATATTGCTCACAACATTTTTACCGATGGACATTTTTCACTCGTTGTGTGTTAAACGGGCGTGAAAATTATGTACGCAAATTAAAATATGTAAGCCGCAGAGTCCAAGAAACTTTTTTATCCACTGATATCAATCTGAAACATACAAACTATCTAAAACAAAAACAGTTCAATGGAAAACAATAATTATCACAGATATGCAATGGCATTGCAGCATTGTACAAAATTTTACAGTTGCACGTGTGTTCATACGTTTTATTATAGACAATTAAAATGTCTAGAACAATTTACGATATATTTATGATAGATGAAAGAATCTTTTTTTAAAAATTTATTTATGATATTTTCAGGATGAGGCACTTTTTTAAACTAAAAAAAAGCCTTTACGGTAATTAGACATTTTTTTAAAGCTATTTTGGCAAACTGTTAATTTTTTCCATGACCTTTTTTTGGGTACCCACTTCTGTATGGATTATCAGAAAAAAACCCAACTGTGCATAGTGCTATTTTTTTCGATCCTTGAGACCTTTTTCATCACGGGGACTCTTACCCCGATTTTTTTATTTTTGTATTTGTCGTATTTTTTTTTTGTCCTTTTTTTTTTATCCATTGGATGGTTCAAGTAATTTACGAAAACTATTATTTTATTTAAAATTTATTAACCCCTTAAAAAAATTTTTTTTTAAAAATTTGTTTTTTATTCTTTCTGAAAAATGCAGGGGTAAATCCCCTCTTTGCTTTACCCTTGTGTCCTTCCTGTTCTTGTTTCATGTCCTGCTTTGCTTCTTGTCTGTTGTACTGTGTTGCTGGGTTGTGTTGGGGATGCTTGAAATCCATGATGCATGTCCTTTTTGATCGTTTATTTTTTCATATATCATAACCTCATATCCCCTTTTTAAAACATCTGTTTTATTTTGTTCCTCCCATTGCTTACTCGGTTAGACCAGCATCATTTTTCTTATCTTGGGACCCTCGAGTCACAACAGGTTGTCTTAGTAAGGTCCATGATCTTAGCATAGCCATTGAAAAGCTTTGCAATTGAAGCAGATTTGGGATCTCACAGTGAAGGAGTTGCTTATGCGACCAAGTTGTGCACTTTTAGCATAGGATCCAGATTAGGGACCTATCTAGATTTGGTGGTGCCATGAAAGATATCGCATTAGATTACGCAGTAAAAATAATTTAAAACTATATTTCAATTTGTGTAAGGAATCGTAATTTCACAGAAATGATTATATGCTTATACCAACCAAGTTTTCTTTCGTCGTCGTAAGCCCTCCACACAAACAAGAAATTTTTATAAAGTATTTTACCATTGATTGAAACATGTATTCCAATAATTTTTAAAAATTTTTTGGCCTTT